>NC_072441.2:13030303-13333333 GCF_028878055.3 Symphalangus syndactylus
CTGTTCTGTGCATTCAACTAACAGAGTTGAACCTTACTTTTGATTGAGCCGTTCTGAAACACTCTTTCTGTAGAAACTGCAATTGGACATTCTGAGCGCTAAGAGGCCTATATTGGGAAAAAGAATATCTACAAATAAAAACTACACAGAAGAATTGTGTGAAACTTCTTTCTGTTCTGTTTGTTCAACTAAAAGAGTTGAACCTTAGTTTTGATTGAGCCGTTCTGAAACACTCTTTCTGTAGAAAATGCAAGTGGAGATTCGGAGCGCTAAGAGGGTAATAGTGGAAAAAGGAATGTCTACAAATATAAACTACACAGAATCATTCTGTGAAACTTCTTTCTGATCTGTGCATTCAGCTAACAGAGTTAAACCATACTTTTGATTGAGCAGATCTGAACTCTCATTCTGTTGAAAATGCAACTGGACATTTTGAGCGCTAAGAGAGTAGTAGTGGAAAAAGGTATATATTCAAATATAAACTACACAGAAGGATTCTGTGAAACTTCTTTCTGATCTGAGCATTCAGCTAACAGAGTTAAACCATACTTTTGATTGAGCAGTTTTGAAACACTCTGTCTGTAGAAAATGCAACTGGACATTCGTAGCGCTAAGTGGGTAATTGTGGAAAAAAGAATATGTTCAAATATAAACTACACAGAAGCAGTGTATGAAACTTCTTTCTGTTCTGTGCATTCAACTAACAGAGTTGAACCTTACTTTTGATTGAGCCTTTCTGAAACACTCTTTCTGTAGAAACTGCAATTGGACATTCTGAGCGCTAAGAGGCCTATATTGGGAAAAATAATATCTTCAAATAAAAATTACACAGAAGCATTGTGTGAAACTTATTTCTGATATGTTCATTAAGCTAACAGAGTTAAACCATACTTTTGATTGCGCAGTTCTGAACACTCTTTCTGTAGAAAATGCAAGTGGACATTCGGAGCGCTAAGAGGGTAATAGTGGAAAAAGGAATATATTCAAATATAAACTACACAGTAGCATTCTGTGAAAATTCTTTCTGTTCTGTGCATTCAACTAACAGAGTTGAACCTTACTTTTGATTGAGCCGTTCTGAAACACTCTTTCTGTAGAAACTGCAATTGGACATGCTAAGCGCTAAGAGGCCTACATTGGGAAAAAGAATATCTTCAAATAAAAACTACACAGATGCATTCTGTGAAACTTATTTCTGATCTGTAAATTCAGTTAACAGAGATAAAACATATTTTTGATTGAGCAGTTATGAAACACTCTTTTTGTAGAAAATGCAAGTGGAGATTCGGAGCGCTAAGAGGGTAATAGTGGAAAAAGGAATGTCTTCAAATATAAACTACACAGAATCATTCGGTGAAACTTCTTTCTGATCTGTGCATTCAGCTAACAGAGTTAAACCATACTTTTGATTGAGCAGATCTGAACACTCTTTCTGTAGAAAATGCAACTGGACATTTGGAGCGCTAAGAGCGTAGTAGTGGAAAAAGGAATATATTCAAATATAAACTACACAGAAGCATTCTGTGAAACTTCTTTCTGATCTGAGCATTCAGCTAACAGAGTTAAACCATACTTTTGATTGAGCAGTTTTGAAACACTCTGTCTGTAGAAAATGCAACTGGACATTCGTAGCGCTAAGTGGGTAATAGTGGAAAAAAGAATATGTTCAAATATAAACTACACAGAAGCATTGTATGAAACTTCTTTCTGTTCTGTGCATTCAACTAACAGAGTTGAACCTTACTTTTGATTGAGCCGTTCTGAAACACTCTTTCTGTAGAAACTGCAATTGGACATTCTGAGCGCTAAGAGGCCTATATTGGGAAAAAGAATGTCTACAAATAAAAACTACACAGAAGAATTTTGTGAAACTTCTTTCTGTTCTGTTTGTTCAACTAAAAGAGTTGAACCTTAGTTTTGATTGAGCCGTTCTGAAACACTCTTTCTGTAGAAAATGCAAGTGGAGATTCGGAGCGCTAAGAGGGTAATAGTGGAAAAAGGAATGTCTCCAAATATAAACTACACAGAATCATTCTGTGAAACTTCTTTCTGATCTGTGCATTCAGCTAACAGAGTGAAACCATACTTTTGATTGAGCAGATCTGAACTCTCTTTCTGTAGAAAATGCAACTGGACATTTGGAGCGCTAAGAGAGTAGTAGTGGAAAAAGGAATATATTCAAATATAAACTACACAGAAGCATTCTGTGAAACTTCTTTCTGATCTGAGCATTCAGCTAACAGAGTTAAACCATACTTTTGATTGAGCAGTTTTGAAACACTCTGTCTGTAGAAAATGCAACTGGACATTCGTAGCGCTAAGTGGGTAATAGTGGAAAAAAGAATATGTTCAAATATAAACTACACAGAAGCATTGTATGAAACTTCTTTCTGTTCTGTGCATTCAACTAACAGAGTTGAACCTTACTTTTGATTGAGCCTTTCTGAAACACTCTTTCTGTAGAAACTGCAATTGGACATTCTGAGCGCTAAGAGGCCTATATTGGGAAAAATAATATCTTCAAATAAAAACTACACAGAATAATTGTGTGAAACTTATTTCTGATATGTTCATTAAGCTAACAGAGTTAAACCATACTTTTGATTGCGCAGTTCTGAACACTCTTTCTGTAGAAAATGCAAGTGGACATTCGGAGCGCTAAGAGGGTAATAGTGGAAAAAGGAATATATACAAATATAAACTACACAGTAGCATTCTGTGAAAATTCTTTCTGTTCTGTGCATTCAACTAACAGAGTTGAACCTTACTTTTGATTGAGCCGTTCTGAAACACTCTTTCTGTAGAAACTGCAATTGGACATGCTAAGCGCTAAGAGGCCTACATTGGGAAAAAGAATATCTTCAATAAAAACTACACAGATGCATTCTGTGAAACTTATTTCTGATCTGTAAATTCAGTTAACAGAGATAAAACATATTTTTGATTGAGCAGTTATGAAACACTCTTTTTGTAGAAAATGCAAGTGGAGATTCGGAGCGCTAAGAGGGTAATAGTGGAAAAAGGAATGTCTTCAAATATAAACTACACAGAATCATTCGGTGAAACTTCTTTCTGATCTGTGCATTAAGCTAACAGAGTTAAACCATACTTTTGATTGAGCAGATATGAACACTCTTTCTGTAGAAAATGCAACTGGACATTTGGAGCGCTAAGAGCGTAGTAGGGGAAAAAAGGAATATATTCAAATATAAACTACACAGAAGCATTCTGTGAAACTATTTTCTGATCTGAGCATTCAGCTAACAGAGTTAAACCATAATTTTGATTGAGCAGTTTTGAAACACTCTGTCTGTAGAAAATGCAACTGGACATTCGTAGCGCTAAGTGGGTAATAGTGGAAAAAAGAATATGTTCAAATATAAACTACACAGAAGCATTGTATGAAACTTCTTTCTGTTCTGTGCATTCAACTAACAGAGTTGAACCTTACTTTTGATTGAGCCGTTCTGAAACACTCTTTCTGTAGAAACTGCAATTGGACATTCTGAGCGCTAAGAGGCCTATATTGGGAAAAAGAATGTCTACAAATAAAAACTACACAGAAGAATTGTGTGAAACTACTTTCTGTTCTGTTTGTTCAACTAAAAGATTTGAACTTTAGTTTTGATTGAGCCGTTCTGAAATACTCTTTCTGTAGAAAATGCAAGTGGAGACTCAGAGCGCTAAGAGGGTAATAGTGGAAAAAGGAATGTCTCCAAATATAAACTACACAGAATCATTCTGTGAAACTTCTTTCTGATCTGTGCATTCAGCTAACAGAGTTAAACCATACTTTTGATTGAGCAGATCTGAACTCTCTTTCTGTAGAAAATGCAACTGGACATTTGGAGCGCTAAGAGAGTAGTAGTGGAAAAAGGAATATATTCAAATATAAACTACACAGAAGCATTCTGTGAAACTTCTTTCTGATCTGAGCATTTAGCTAACAGAGTTAAACCATACTTTTGATTGAGCAGTTTTGAAACACTCTGTCTGTAGAAAATGCAACTGGACATTCGTAGCGCTAAGTGGGTAATTGTGGAAAAAAGAATATGTTCAAATATAAACTACACAGAAGCAGTGTATGAAACTTCTTTCTGTTCTGTGCATTCAACTAACAGAGTTGAACCTTACTTTTGATTGAGCCTTTCTGAAACACTCTTTCTGTAGAAACTGCAATTGGACATTCTGAGCGCTAAGAGGCCTATATTGGGAAAAAAAATATCTTCAAACAAAAACTACACAGAAGCATTGTGTGAAACTTATTTCTGATATGTTCATTAAGCTAACAGAGTTAAACCATACTTTTGATTGCGCAGTTCTGAACACTCTTTCTGTAGAAAATGCAAGTGGACATTCGGAGCGCTAAGAGGGTAATAGTGGAAAAAGGAATATATTCAAATATAAACTACACAGTAGCATTCTGTGAAAATTCTTTCTGTTCTGTGCATTCAACTAACAGAGTTGAACCTTACTTTTGATTGAGCCGTTCTGAAACACTCTTTCTGTAGAAACTGCAATTGGACATGCTAAGCGCTAAGAGGCCTACATTGGGAAAAAGAATATCTTCAAATAAAAACTACACAGATGCATTCTGTGAAACTTATTTCTGATCTGTAAATTCAGTTAACAGAGATAAAACATATTTTTGATTGAGCTGTTATGAAACACTCTTTTTGTAGAAAATGCAAGTGGAGATTCGGAGCGCTAAGAGGGTAATAGTGGAAAAAGGAATGTCTTCAAATATAAACTACACAGAATCATTCGGTGAAACTTCTTTCTGATCTGTGCATTCAGCTAACAGAGTTAAACCATACTTTTGATTGAGCAGATCTGAACACTCTTTCTGTAGAAAATTCAACTGGACATTTGGAGCGCTAAGAGCGTAGTAGTGGAAAAAGTAATATATTCAAATATAAACTACACAGAAGCATTCTGTGAAACTTTTTTCTGATCTGAGCATTCAGCTAACAGAGTTAAACCATACTTTTGATTGAGCAGTTTTGAAACACTCTGTCTGTAGAAAATGCAACTGGACATTCGTAGCGCTAAGTGGGTAATAGTGGAAAAAAGAATATGTTCAAATATAAACTACACAGAAGCATTGTATGAAACTTCTTTCTGTTCTGTGCATTCAACTAACAGAGTTGAACCTTACTTTTGATTGACCCTTTCTGAAACACTCTTTCTGTAGAAACTGCAATTGGACATTCTGAGCGCTAAGAGGCCTATAATGGGAAAAATAATATCTTCAAATAAAAACTACACAGAAGCATTGTGTGAAACTTATTTCTGATATGTTCATTAAGCTAACAGAGTTAAACCATACTTTTAATTGCGCAGTTCTGAACACTCTTTCTGTAGAAAATGCAAGTGGACATTCGGAGCGCTAAGAGGGTAATAGTGGAAAAAGGAATATATTCAAATATAAACTACACAGTAGCATTCAGTGAAAATTCTTTTTGTTCTGTGCATTCAACTAACAGAGTTGAAACTTACTTTTGATTGAGCCATTCTGAAACACTCTTTCTGTAGAAACTGCAATTGGACATGCTAAGCGCTAAGAGGCCTACATTGGGAAAAAGAATATCTTCAAATAAAAACTACACAGATGCATTCTGTGAAAATTATTTCTGATCTGTAAATTCAGTTAACAGAGATAAAACGTATTTTTGATTGAGCAGTTATGAAACGCTCTTTTTGTAGAAAATGCAAGTGGAGATTCGGAGCGCTGAGAGGGTAATAGTGGAAAAAGGAATGTCTTCAAATATAAACTACACAGAATCATTCGGTGAAACTTCTTTCTGATCTGTGCATTCAGCTAACAGAGTTAAACCATACTTTTGATTGAGCAGATCTGAACACTCTTTCTGTAGAAAATGCAACTGGACATTTGGTGCGCTAAGAGCGTAGTAGTGGAAAAAGGAATATATTCAAATATAAACTACACAGAAGCATTCTGTGAAACTTCTTTCTGATCTGAGCATTCAGCTAACAGAGTTAAACCATACTTTTGATTGAGCAGTTTTGAAACACTCTGTCTGTAGAAAATGCAACTGGACATTCGTAGCGCTAAGTGGGTAATTGTGGAAAAAAGAATATGTTCAAATATAAACTACACAGAAGCAGTGTATGAAACTTCTTTCTGTTCTGTGCATTCAACTAACAGAGTTGAACCTTACTTTTGATTGAGCCTTTCTGAAACACTCTTTCTGTAGAAACTGCAATTGGACATTCTGAGCGCTAAGAGGCCTATATTGGGAAAAAAAATATCTTCAAACAAAAACTACACAGAAGCATTGTGTGAAACTTATTTCTGATATGTTCATTAAGCTAACAGAGTTAAACCATACTTTTGATTGCGCAGTTCTGAACACTCTTTCTGTAGAAAATGCAAGTGGACATTCGGAGCGCTAAGAGGGTAATAGTGGAAAAAGGAATATATTCAAATATAAACTACACAGTAGCATTCTGTGAAAATTCTTTCTGTTCTGTGCATTCAACTAACAGAGTTGAACCTTACTTTTGATTGAGCCGTTCTGAAACACTCTTTCTGTAGAAACTGCAATTGGACATGCTAAGCGCTAAGAGGCCTACATTGGGAAAAAGAATATCTTCAAATAAAAACTACACAGATGCATTCTGTGAAACTTATTTCTGATCTGTAAATTCAGTTAACAGAGATAAAACATATTTTTGATTGAGCTGTTATGAAACACTCTGTCTGTAGAAAATGCAACTGGACATTCGTAGCGCTAAGTGGGTAATAGTGGAAAAAGAATATGTTCAAATATAAACTACACAGAAGCATTGTATGAAACTTCTTTCTGTTCTGCGCATTCAACTAACAGAGTTGAACCTTACTTTTGATTGAGCCGTTCTGAAACACTCTTTCTGTAGAAACTGCAATTGGACATTCTGAGCGCTAAGAGGCCTATATTGGGAAAAAGAATGTCTACAAATAAAAACTACACAGAAGAATTGTGTGAAACTTCTTTCTGTTCTGTTTGTTCAACTAAAAGAGTTGAACCTTAGTTTTGATTGAGCCGTTCTGAAACACTCTTTCTGTAGAAAATGCAAGTGGAGATTCGGAGCGCTAAGAGGGTAATAGTGGAAAAAGGAATGTCTCCAAATATAAACTTCACAGAATCATTCGGTGAAACTTCTTTCTGATCTGTGCATTCAGCTAACAGAGTTAAACCATACTTTTGATTGAGCAGATCTGAACTCTCTTTCTGAAGAAAATGCAACTGGACATTTGGAGCGCTAAGAGAGTAGTAGTGGAAAAAGGAATATATTCAAATATAAACTACACAGAAGCATTCTGTGAAACTTCTTTCTGATCTGAGCATTCAGCTAACAGAGTTAAACCATACTTTTGATTGAGCAGTTTTGAAACACTCTGTCTGTAGAAAATGCAACTGGACATTCGTAGCGCTAAGTGGGTAATAGTGGAAAAAAGAATATGTTCAAATATAAACTACACAGAAGCATTGTATGAAACTTCTTTCTGTTCTGTGCATTCAACTAACAGAGTTGAACCTTACTTTTGATTGACCCTTTCTGAAACACTCTTTCTGTAGAAACTGCAATTGGACATTCTGAGCGCTAAGAGGCCTATATTGGGAAAAATAATATCTTCAAATAAAAACTACACAGAAGCATTGTGTGAAACTTATTTCTGATATGTTCATTAAGCTAACAGAGTTAAACCATACTTTTGATTGCGCAGTTCTGAACACTCTTTCTGTAGAAAATGCAAGTGGACATTCGGAGCGCTAAGAGGGTAATAGTGGAAAAAGGAATATATTCAAATATAAACTACACAGTAGCATTCTGTGAAACTATTTTCTGATCTGAGCATTCAGCTAACAGAGTTAAACCATAATTTTGATTGAGCAGTTTTGAAACACTCTGTCTGTAGAAAATGCAACTGGACATTCGTAGCGCTAAGTGGGTAATAGTGGAAAAAAGAATATGTTCAAATATAAACTACACAGAAGCATTGTATGAAACTTCTTTCTGTTCTGTGCATTCAACTAACAGAGTTGAACCTTACTTTTGATTTAGCCGTTCTGAAACACTCTTTCTGTAGAAACTGCAATTGGACATTCTGAGCGCTAAGAGGCCTATATTGGGAAAAAGAATGTCTACAAATAAAAACTACACAGAAGAATTGTGTGAAACTTCTTTCTGTTCTGTTTGTTCAACTAAAAGATTTGAACTTTAGTTTTGATTGAGCCGTTCTGAAATACTCTTTCTGTAGAAAATGCAAGTGGAGATTCAGAGCGCTAAGAGGGTAATAGTGGAAAAAGGAATGTCTCCAAATATAAACTACACAGAATCATTCTGTGAAACTTCTTTCTGATCTGTGCATTCAGCTAACAGAGTTAAACCATACTTTTGATTGAGCAGATCTGAACTCTCTTTCTGTAGAAAATGCAACTGGACATTTGGAGCGCTAAGAGAGTAGTAGTGGAAAAAGGAATATATTCAAATATAAACTACACAGAAGCATTCTGTGAAACTTCTTTCTGATCTGAGCATTTAGCTAACAGAGTTAAACCATACTTTTGATTGAGCAGTTTTGAAACACTCTGTCTGTAGAAAATGCAACTGGACATTCGTAGCGCTAAGTGCGTAATTGTGGAAAAAAGAATATGTTCAAATATAAACTACACAGAAGCAGTGTATGAAACTTCTTTCTGTTCTGTGCATTCAACTAACAGAGTTGAACCTTACTTTTGATTGAGCCTTTCTGAAACACTCTTTCTGTAGAAACTGCAATTGGACATTCTGAGCGCTAAGAGGCCTATATTGGGAAAAAAAATATCTTCAAACAAAAACTACACAGAAGCATTGTGTGAAACTTATTTCTGATATGTTCATTAAGCTAACAGAGTTAAACCATACTTTTGATTGCGCAGTTCTGAACACTCTTTCTGTAGAAAATGCAAGTGGACATTCGGAGCGCTAAGAGGGTAATAGTGGAAAAAGGAATATATTCAAATATAAACTACACAGTAGCATTCTGTGAAAATTCTTTCTGTTCTGTGCATTCAACTAACAGAGTTGAACCTTACTTTTGATTGAGCCGTTCTGAAACACTCTTTCTGTAGAAACTGCAATTGGACATGCTAAGCGCTAAGAGGCCTACATTGGGAAAAAGAATATCTTCAAATAAAAACTACACAGATGCATTCTGTGAAACTTATTTCTGATCTGTAAATTCAGTTAACAGAGATAAAACATATTTTTGATTGAGCTGTTATGAAACACTCTTTTTGTAGAAAATGCAAGTGGAGATTCGGAGCGCTAAGAGGGTAATAGTGGAAAAAGGAATGTCTTCAAATATAAACTACACAGAATCATTCGGTGAAACTTCTTTCTGATCTGTGCATTCAGCTAACAGAGTTAAACCATACTTTTGATTGAGCAGATCTGAACACTCTTTCTGTAGAAAATTCAACTGGACATTTGGAGCGCTAAGAGCGTAGTAGTGGAAAAAGGAATATATTCAAATATAAACTACACAGAAGCATTCTGTGAAACTTTTTTCTGATCTGAGCATTCAGCTAACAGAGTTAAACCATACTTTTGATTGAGCAGTTTTGAAACACTCTGTCTGTAGAAAATGCAACTGGACATTCGTAGCGCTAAGTGGGTAATAGTGGAAAAAAGAATATGTTCAAATATAAACTACACAGAAGCATTGTATGAAACTTCTTTCTGTTCTGTGCATTCAACTAACAGAGTTGAACCTTACTTTTGATTGACCCTTTCTGAAACACTCTTTCTGTAGAAACTGCAATTGGACATTCTGAGCGCTAAGAGGCCTATAATGGGAAAAATAATATCTTCAAATAAAAACTACACAGAAGCATTGTGTGAAACTTATTTCTGATATGTTCATTAAGCTAACAGAGTTAAACCATACTTTTAATTGCGCAGTTCTGAACACTCTTTCTGTAGAAAATGCAAGTGGACATTCGGAGCGCTAAGGGGTTAATAGTGGAAAAAGGAATATATTCAAATATAAACTACACAGTAGCATTCAGTGAAAATTCTTTTTGTTCTGTGCATTCAACTAACAGAGTTGAAACTTACTTTTGATTGAGCCATTCTGAAACACTCTTTCTGTAGAAACTGCAATTGGACATGCTAAGCGCTAAGAGGCCTACATTGGGAAAAAGAATATCTTCAAATAAAAACTACACAGATGCATTCTGTGAAACTTATTTCTGATCTGTAAATTCAGTTAACAGAGATAAAACATATTTTTGATTGAGCAGTTATGAAACGCTCTTTTTGTAGAAAATGCAAGTGGAGATTCGGAGCGCTGAGAGGGTAATAGTGGAAAATGGAATGTCTTCAAATATAAACTACACAGAATCATTCGGTGAAACTTCTTTCTGATCTGTGCATTCAGCTAACAGAGTTAAACCATACTTTTGATTGAGCAGATCTGAACACTCTTTCTGTAGAAAATGCAACTGGACATTTGGTGCGCTAAGAGCGTAGTAGTGGAAAAAGGAATATATTCAAATATAAACTACACAGAAGCATTCTGTGAAACTTCTTTCTGATCTGAGCATTCAGCTAACAGAGTTAAACCATACTTTTGATTGAGCAGTTTTGAAACACTCTGTCTGTAGAAAATGCAACTGGACATTCGTAGCGCTAAGTGGGTAATAGTGGAAAAAGAATATGTTCAAATATAAACTACACAGAAGCATTTTATGAAACTTCTTTCTGTTCTGCGCATTCAACTAACAGAGTTGAACCTTACTTTTGATTGAGCCGTTCTGAAACACTCTTTCTGTAGAAACTGCAATTGGACATTCTGAGCGCTAAGAGGCCTATATTGGGAAAAAGAATGTCTACAAATAAAAACTACACAGAAGAATTGTGTGAAACTTCTTTCTGTTCTGTTTGTTCAACTAAAAGAGTTGAACCTTAGTTTTGATTGAGCCGTTCTGAAACACTCTTTCTGTAGAAAATGCAAGTGGAGATTCGGAGCGCTAAGAGGGTAATAGTGGAAAAAGGAATGTCTCCAAATATAAACTTCACAGAATCATTCGGTGAAACTTCTTTCTGATCTGTGCATTCAGCTAACAGAGTTAAACCATACTTTTGATTGAGCAGATCTGAACTCTCTTTCTGAAGAAAATGCAACTGGACATTTGGAGCGCTAAGAGAGTACTAGTGGAAAAAGGAATATATTCAAATATAAACTACACAGAAGCATTCTGTGAAACTTCTTTCTGATCTGAGCATTCAGCTAACAGAGTTAAACCATACTTTTGATTGAGCAGTTTTGAAACACTCTGTCTGTAGAAAATGCAACTGGACATTCGTAGCGCTAAGTGGGTAATAGTGGAAAAAAGAATATGTTCAAATATAAACTACACAGAAGCATTGTATGAAACTTCTTTCTGTTCTGTGCATTCAACTAACAGAGTTGAACCTTACTTTTGATTGAGCCTTTCTGAAACACTCTTTCTGTAGAAACTGCAATTGGACATTCTGAGCGCTAAGAGGCCTATATTGGGAAAAATAATATCTTCAAATAAAAACTACACAGAAGCATTGTGTGAAACTTATTTCTGATATGTTCATTAAGCTAACAGAGTTAAACCATACTTTTGATTGCGCAGTTCTGAACACTCTTTCTGTAGAAAATGCAAGTGGACATTCGGAGCGCTAAGAGGGTAATAGTGGAAAAAGGAATATATTCAAATATAAACTACACAGTAGCATTCTGTGAAAATTCTTTCTGTTCTGTGCATTCAACTAACAGAGTTGAACCTTACTTTTGATTGAGCCGTTCTGAAACACTCTTTCTGTAGAAACTGCAATTGGACATGCTAAGCGCTAAGAGGCCTACATTGGGAAAAAGAATATCTTCAAATAAAAACTACACAGATGCATTCTGTGAAACTTATTTCTGATCTGTAAATTCAGTTAACAGAGATAAAACATATTTTTGATTGAGCAGTTATGAAACACTCTTTTTGTAGAAAATGCAAGTGGAGATTCGGAGCGCTAAGAGGGTAATAGTGGAAAAAGGAATGTCTTCAAATATAAACTACACAGAATCATTCGGTGAAATTTCTTTCTGATCTGTGCTTTCAGCTAACAGAGTTAAACCATACTTTTGATTGAGCAGATCTGAACACTCTTTCTGTAGAAAATGCAACTGGACATTTGGAGCGCTAAGAGCGTAGTAGTGGAAAAAGGAATATATTCAAATATAAACTACACAGAAGCATTCTGTGAAACTTCTTTCTGATCTGAGCATTCAGCTAACAGAGTTAAACCATACTTTTGATTGAGCAGTTTTGAAACACTCTGTCTGTAGAAAATGCAACTGGACATTCGTAGCGCTAAGTGGGTAATAGTGGAAAAAAGAATATGTTCAAATATAAACTACGCAGAAGCATTGTATGAAACTTCTTTCTGTTCTGTGCATTCAACTAACAGAGTTGAACCTTACTATTGATTGAGCCGTTCTGAAACTCTCTTTCTGTAGAAACTGCAATTGGACATTCTGAGCACTAAGAGACCTATATTGGGAAAAAGAATGTCTACAAATAAAAACTACACAGAAGAATTGTGTGAAACTTCTTTCTGTTCTTTTTGTTCAACTAAAAGAGTTGAACCTTAGTTTTGATTGAGCCGTTCTGAAACACTCTTTCTGTAGAAAATGCAAGTGGAGATTCGGAGCGCTAAGAGGGTAATAGTGGAAAAAGGAATGTCTTCAAATATAAACTACACAGAATCATTCGGTGAAACTTCTTTCTGATCTGTGCATTCAGCTAACAGAGTTAAACCATACTTTTGATTGAGCAGATCTGAACACTCTTTCTGTAGAAAATGCAACTGGACATTTGGAGCGCTAAGAGCGTAGTAGTGGAAAAAGGAATATATTCAAATATAAACTACACAGAAGCATTCTGTGAAACTTCTTTCTGATCTGAGCATTCAGCTAACAGAGTTAAACCATACTTTTGATTGAGCAGTTTTGAAACACTCTGTCTGTAGAAAATGCAACTGGACATTCGTAGCGCTAAGTGGGTAATAGTGGAAAAAAGAATATGTTCAAATATAAACTACACAGAAGCATTGTATGAAACTTCTTTCTGTTCTGTGCATTCAACTAACAGAGTTGAACCTTACTTTTGATTGAGCCTTTCTGAAACACTCTTTCTGTAGAAACTGCAATTGGACATTCTGAGCGCTAAGAGGCCTATATTGGGAAAAATAATATCTTCAAATAAAAACTACACAGAAGCATTGTGTGAAACTTATTTCTGATATGTTCATTAAGCTAACAGAGTTAAACCATACTTTTGATTGCGCAGTTCTGAACACTCTTTCTGTAGAAAATGCAAGTGGACATTTGAAGCGCTAAGAGGGTAATAGTGGAAAAAGGAATATATTCAAATATAAACTACACAGTAGCATTCTGTGAAAATTCTTTCTGTTCTGTGCATTCAACTAACAGAGTTGAACCTTACATTTGATTGAGCCGTTCTGAAACACTCTTTCTGTAGAAACTGCAATTGGACATTCTGAGCGCTAAGAGGCCTCTATTGGGAAAAATAATATCTTCAAATAAAAACTACACGGAAGCATTGTGTGAAACTTATTTCTGATATGTTCATTAAGCTAACAGAGTTAAACCATACTTTTGATTGCGCAGTTCTGAACACTCTTTCTGTAGAAAATGCAAGTGGACATTCGGAGCGCTAAGAGGGTAATAGTGGAAAAAGGAATATATTCAAATATAAACTACACAGAAGCATTCTGTGAAATTTCTTTCTGATCTGAGCATTCAGCTAACAGAGTTAAACCATACTTTTGATTGAGCAGTTTTGAAACACTCTGTCTGTAGAAAATGCAACTGGACATTCGTAGCGCTAAGTGGGTAATAGTGGAAAAAAAAAATATGTTCAAATATAAACTACACAGAAGTATTGTATGAAACTTCTTTCTGTTCTGTGCATTCAACTAACAGAGTTGAACCTTACTTTTGATTGAGCCGTTCTGAAACACTCTTTCTGTAGAAACTGCAATTGGACATTCTGAGCGCTAAGAGGCCTATATTGGGAAAAATAATGTCTACAAATAAAAACTACACAGAAGAATTGTGTGAAACTTCTTTCTGTTCTGTTTGTTCAACTAAAAGAGTTGAACCTTAGTTTTGATTGAGCCGTTCTGAAACACACTTTCTGTAGAAAATGCAAGTGGAGACTCGGAGCGCTAAGAGGGTAATAGTGGAAAAAGGAATGTCTCCAAATATAAACTACACAGAATCATTCTGTGAAACTTCTTTCTGATCTGTGCATTCAGCTAACAGAGTTAAACCATACTTTTGATTGAGCAGATCTGAACACTCTTTCTGTAGAAAATGCAACTGGACATTTGGAGCGCTAAGAGAGTAGTAGTGGAAAAAGGAATATATTCAAATATAAACTACACAGAAGCATTCTGTGAAACTTCTTTCTGATCTGAGCATTCAGCTAACAGAGTTAAACCATACTTTTGATTGAACAGTTTTGAAACACTCTGTCTGTAGAAAATGCAACTGGACATTCGTAGCGCTAAGTGGGTAATAGTGGAAAAAAGAATATGTTCAAATATAAACTACACAGAAGCATTG
The DNA here is from genome assembly GCF_028878055.3 of Symphalangus syndactylus. Lineage (NCBI taxonomy): Eukaryota > Metazoa > Chordata > Mammalia > Primates > Hylobatidae > Symphalangus > Symphalangus syndactylus. The sequence continues at coordinate 13,044,969 of NC_072441.2, forward strand.
TATGAAACTTCTTTCTGTCCTGTGCATTCAAATAACAGAGTTGAACCTTACTTTTGATTGAGCCTTTCTGAAACACTCTTTCTGTAGAAAATGCAATTGGACATGCTGAGCGCTAAGAGGCCTATATTGGGAAAAATAATATCTTCAAATAAAAACTACACAGAAGCATTGTGTGAAACTTATTTCTGATATGTTCATTAAGCTAACAGAGTTAAACCATACTTTTGATTGCACAGTTCTGAACACTCTTTCTGTAGAAAATGCAAGTGGACATTCGGAGCGCTAAGAGGGTAATAGTGGAAAAAGGAATATATTCAAATATAAACTACACAGTAGCATTCTGTGAAAATACTTTCTGTTCTGTGCATTCAACTAACAGAGTTGAACCTTACTTTTGATTGAGCCGTTCTGAAACACTCTTTCTGTAGAAACTGCAATTGGACATGCTAAGCGCTAAGAGGCCTACATTGGGAAAAAGTATATCTTCAAATAAAAACTACACAGATGCATTCTGTGAAACTTATTTCTGATCTGTAAATTCAGTTAACAGAGATAAAACATATTTTTGATTGAGCAGTTATGAAACACTCTTTTTGTAGAAAATGCAAGTGGAGATTCGGAGCGCTAAGTGGGTAATAGTGGAAAAAGGAATGTCTTCAAATATAAACTACACAGAATCATTCGGTGAAACTTCTTTCTGATCTGTGCATTCAGCTAACAGAGTTAAACCATACTTTTGATTGAGCAGATCTGAACACTCTTTCTGTAGAAAATGCAAGTGGACATTTGGAGCGCTAAGAGCGTAGTAGTGGAAAAAGGAATATATTCAAATATAAACTACACAGAAGCATTCTGTGAAACTTCTTTCTGATCTGAGCATTCAGCTAACAGATTTAAACCATACTTTTGATAGAGCAGTTTTGAAACACTCTGTCTGTAGAAAATGCAACTGGACATTCGTAGCGCTAAGTGGGTAATAGTGGAAAAAAGAATATATTCAAATATAAACTACACAGAAGCATTGTATCAAACTTCTTTCTGTTCTGTGCATTCAACTAACAGAGTTGAACCTTACTTTTGATTGAGCCGTTCTGAAACACTCTTTCTGTAGAAACTGCAATTGGACATTCTGAGCGCTAAGAGGCCTATATTGGGAAAAAGAATGTCTACAAATAAAAACTACACAGAAGAATTGTGTGAAACTTCTTTCTGTTCTGTTTGTTCAACTAAAAGAGTTGAACCTTAGTTTTGATTGAGCCGTTCTGAAACACTCTTTCTGTAGAAAATGCAAGTGGAGATTCGGAGCGCTAAGAGGGTAATAGTGGAAAAAGGAATGTCTCCAAATATAAACTACACAGAATCATTCGGTGAAACTTCTTTCTGATCTGTGCATTCAGCTAACAGAGTTAAACCATACTTTTGATTGAGTAGATCTGAACTCTCTTTCTGTAGAAAATGCAACTGGATATTTGGAGCGCTAAGAGAGTAGTAGTGGAAAAAGGAATGTATTCAAATATAAACTACACAGAAGCATTCTGTGAAACTTCTTTCTGATCTGAGCATTCAGCTAACAGAGTTAAACCATACTTTTGATTGAGCAGTTTTGAAACACTCTGTCTGTAGAAAGTGCAACTGGACATTCGTAGCGCTAAGTGGGTAATAGTGGAAAAAAGAATATGTTCAAATATAAACTACACAGAAGCATTGTATGAAACTTCTTTCTGTTCTGTGCATTCAAATAACAGAGTTGAACCTTACTTTTGATTGAGCCTTTCTGAAACACTCTTTCTGTAGAAACTGCAATTGGACATTCTGAGCGCTAAGAGGCCTATATTGGGAAAAATAATATCTTCAAATAAAAACTACACAGAAGCATTGTGTGAAACTTATTTCTGATATGTTCATTAAGCTAACAGAGTTAAACCATACTTTTGATTGCGCAGTGCTGAACACTCTTTCTGTAGAAAATGCAAGTGGACATTCGGAGCGCTAAGAGGGTAATAGTGGAAAAAGGAATATATTCAAATATAAACTACACAGTAGCATTCTGTGAAAATTCTTTCTGTTCTGTGCATTCAACTAACAGAGTTGAACCTTACTTTTGATTGAGCCGTTCTGAAACAGTCTTTCTGTAGAAACTGCAATTGGACATGCTAAGCGCTAAGAGGCCTACATTTTGAAAAAGAATATCTTCAAATAAAAACTACACAGATGCATTCTGTGAAACTTATTTCTGATCTGTAAATTCAGTTAACAGAGATAAAACATATTTTTGATTGAGCAGTTATGAAACAATCTTTTTGTAGAAAATGCAAGTGGAGATTCGGAGCGCTAAGAGGGTAATAGTGGAAAAAGGAATGTCTTCAAATATAAACTACACAGAATCATTCGGTGAAACTTCTTTCTGATCTGTGCATTCAGCTAACAGAGTTAAACCATACTTTTGATTGAGCAGATCTGAACTCTCTTTCTGTAGAAAATGCAACTGGACATTTGGAGCGCTAAGAGAGTAGTAGTGGAAAAAGGAATATATTCATATATAAACTACACAGAAGCATTCTGTGAAACTTCTTTCTGATCTGAGCATTCAGCTAACAGAGTTAAACCATACTTTTGATTGAGCAGTTTTGAAACACTCTGTCTGTAGAAAATGCAACTGGACATTCGTAGCGCTAAGTGGGTAATAGTGGAAAAAAGAATATGTTCAAATATAAACTACACAGAAGCATTGTATGAAACTTCTTTCTGTTCTGTGCATTCAACTAACAGAGTTGAACCTTACTTTTGATTGAGCCTTTCTGAAACACTCTTTCTGTAGAAACTGCAATTCGACATTCAGAGCGCTAAGAGGCCTATATTGGGAAAAATAATATCTTCAAATAAAAGCTACACAGAAGCATTGTGTGAAACTTATTTCTGATATGTTCATTAAGCTAACAGAGTTAAACCATACTTTTGATTGCGCAGTTCTGAACACTCTTTCTGTAGAAAATGCAAGTGGACATTCGGAGCGCTAAGAGGGTAATAGTGGAAAAAGGAATATATTCAAATATAAACTACACAGTAGCATTCTGTGAAAATTCTTTCTGTTCTGTGCATTCAACTAACAGATTTGAACCTTACTTTTGATTGAGCCGTTCTGAAACACTCTTTCTGTAGAAACTGCAATTGGACATGCTAAGCGCTAAGAGGCCTACATTTTGAAAAAGAATATCTTCAAATAAAAACTACACAGATGCATTCTGTGAAACTTATTTCTGATCTGTAAATTCAGTTAACAGAGATAAAACATATTTTTGATTGAGCAGTTATGAAACACTCTTTTTGTAGAAAATGCAAGTGGAGATTCGGAGCGCTAAGAGGGTAATAGTGGAAAAAGGAATGTCTTCAAATATAAACTACACAGAATCATTCGGTGAAACTTCTTTCTGATCTGTGCATTCAGCTAACAGAGTTAAACCATACTTTTGATTGAGCAGATCTGAACACTCTTTCTGTAGAAAATGCAACTGGACATTTGGAGCGCTAAGAGCGTAGTAGTGGAAAAAGGAATATATTCAAATATAAACTACACAGAAGCATTCTGTGAAACTTCTTTCTGATCTGAGCATTCAGCTAACAGAGTTAAACCATACTTTTGATTGAGCAGTTTTGAAACACTCTGTCTGTAGAAAATGCAACTGGACATTCGTAGCGCTAAGTGGGTAATAGTGGAAAAAAGAATATGTTCAAATATAAACTACACAGAAGCATTTTATGAAACTTCTTTCTGTTCTGTGCATTCAACTAACAGAGTTGAACCTTACTTTTGATTGAGCCGTTCTGAAACACTCTTTCTGTAGAAACTGCAATTGGACATTCTGAGCGCTAAGAGGCCTATATTGGGAAAAAGAATGTCTACAAATAAAAACTACACAGAAGAATTGTGTGAAACTTCTTTCTGTTCTGTTTGTTCAACTAAAAGAGTTGAACCTTAGTTTTGATTGAGCCGTTCTGAAACACTCTTTCTGTAGAAAATGCAAGTGGAGATTCGGAGCGCTAAGAGGGTAATAGTGGAAAAAGGAATGTCTCCAAATATAAACTACACAGAATCATTCGGTGAAACTTCTTTCTGATCTGTGCATTCAGCTAACAGAGTTAAACCATACTTTTGATTGAGCAGATCTGAACTCTCTTTCTGTAGAAAATGCAACTGGACATTTGGAGCGCTAAGAGAGTAGTAGTGGAAAAAGGAATGTATTCAAATATAAACTACACAGAAGCATTCTGTGAAACTTCTTTCTGATCTGAGCATTCAGCTAACAGAGTTAAACCATACTTTTGATTGAGCAGTTTTGAAACATTCTGTCTGTAGAAAGTGCAACTGGACATTCGTAGCGCTAAGTGGGTAATAGTGGAAAAAAGAATATGTTCAAATATAAACTACACAGAAGCATTGTATGAAACTTCTTTCTGTTCTGTGCATTCAAATAACAGAGTTGAACCTTACTTTTGATTGAGCCTTTCTGAAACACTCTTTCTGTAGAAACCAATTGGACATTCTGAGCGCTAAGAGGCCTATATTGGGAAAAATAATATCTTCAAATAAAAACTACACAGAAGCATTGTGTGAAACTTATTTCTGATATGTTCATTAAGCTAACAGAGTTAAACCATACTTTTGATTGCGCAGTGCTGAACACTCTTTCTGTAGAAAATGCAAGTGGACATTCGGAGCGCTAAGAGGGTAATAGTGGAAAAAGGAATATATTCAAATATAAACTACACAGTAGCATTCTGTGAAAATTCTTTCTGTTCTGTGCATTCAACTAACAGAGTTGAACCTTACTTTTGATTGAGCCGTTCTGAAACACTCTTTCTGTAGAAACTGCAATTGGACATGCTAAGCGCTAAGAGGCCTACATTTTGAAAAATAATATCTTCAAATAAAAACTACAGAGATGCATTCTGTGAAACTTATTTCTGATCTGTAAATTCAGTTAACAGAGATAAAACATATTTTTGATTGAGCAGTTATGAAACACTCTTTTTGTAGAAAATGCAAGTGGAAATTCGGAGCGCTAAGAGGGTAATAGTGGAAAAAGGAATGTCTTCAAATATAAACTACACAGAATCATTCGGTGAAACTTCTTTCTGATCTGTGCATTCAGCTAACAGAGTTAAACCATACTTTTGATTGAGCAGATCTGAACACTCTTTCTGTAGAAAATACAACTGGACATTTGGAGCGCTAAGAGCGTAGTAGTGGAAAAAGGAATATATTCAAATATAAACTACACAGAAGCATTCTGTGAAAGTTCTTTCTGATCTGAGCATTCAGCTAACAGAGTTAAACCATACTTTTGATTGAGCAGTTTTGAAACACTCTGTCTGTAGTAAATGCAACTGGACATTCGTAGCGCTAAGTAGGTAATAGTGGAAAAAAGAATATGTTCAAATATAAACTACACAGAAGCATTGTATGAAACTTCTTTCTGATCTGTGCATTCAACTAACAGAGTTGAACCTTACTTTTGATTGAGCCGTTCTGAAACACTCTTTCTGTAGAAACTGCAATTGGACATTCTGAGCGCTAAGAGGCCTATATTGGGAAAAAGAATGTCTACAAATAAAAACTACACAGAAGAATTGTGTGAAACTTCTTTCTGTTCTGTTTGTTCAACTAAAAGAGTTGAACCTTAGTTTTGATTGAGCCGTTCTGAAACACTCTTTCTGTAGAAAATGCAAGTGGAGATTCGGAGCGCTAAGAGGGTAATAGTGGAAAAAGGAATGTCTCCAAATATAAACTACACAGAATCATTCGGTGAAATTTCTTTCTGATCTGTGCATTCAGCTAACAGAGTTAAACCATACTTTTGATTGAGCAGATCTGAACTCTCTTTCTGTAGAAAATGCAACTGGACATTTGGAGCGCTAATAGCGTAGTAGTGGAAAAAGGAATATATTCAAATATAAACTACACAGAAGCATTCTGTGAAACTTCTTTCTGATCTGAGCATTCAGCTAACAGAATTAAACCATACTTTTGATTGAGCAGTTTTGAAACACTCTGTCTGTAGAAAATGCAACTGGACATTCGTAGCGCTAAGTGGGTAATAGTGGAAAAAAGAATATGTTCAAATATAAACTACACAGAAGCATTGTATGAAACTTCTTTCTGTTCTGTGCATTCAACTAACAGAGTTGAACCTTACTTTTGATTGAGCCTTTCTGAAACACTCTTTCTGTAGAAACTGCAATTGGACATTCTGAGCGCTAAGAGGCCTATATTGGGAAAAATAATATCTTCAAATAAAAACTACACAGAAGCATTGTGTGAAACTTATTTCTGATATATTCATTAAGCTAACAGAGTTAAACCATACTTTTGATTGCACAGTTCTGAACACTCTTTCTGTAGAAAATGCAAGTGGACATTCGGAGAGCTAAGAGGGTAATAGTGGAAAAAGGAATATATTCAAATATAAACTACACAGTAGCATTCTGTGAAAATCCTTTCTGTTCTGTGCATTCAACTAACAGAGTTGAACCTTACTTTTGATTGAGCCGTTCTGAAACTCTCTTTCTGTAGAAACTGCAATTGGACATGCTAAGCGCTAAGAGGCCTACATTTTGAAAAAGAATATCTTCAAATAAAAACTACACAGATGCATTCTGTGAAACTTATTTCTGATCTGTAAATTCAGTTAACAGAGATAAAACATATTTTTGATTGAGCAGTTATGAAACACTCTTTTTGTAGAAAATGCAAGTGGAGATTCGGAGCGCTAAGAGGGTAATAGGGGAAAAAGGAATGTCTTCAAATATAAACTACACAGAATCATTCGGTGAAACTTCTTTCTGATCTGTGCATTCAGCTAACAGAGTTAAACCATACTTTTGATTGAGCAGATCTGAACACTCTTTCTGTAGAAAATGCAACTGGACATTTGGAGCGCTAAGAGCGTAGTAGTGGAAAAAGGAATATATTCAAATATAAACTACACAGAAGCATTCTGTGAAACTTCTTTCTGATCTGAGCATTCAGCTAACAGAGTTAAACCATACTTTTGATTGAGCAGTTTTGAAACACTCTGTCTGTAGAAAATGCAACTGGACATTCGTAGCGCTAAGTGGGTAATAGTGGAAAAAAGAATATGTTCAAATATAAACTACACAGAAGCATTGTATGAAACTTCTTTCTGTTCTGTGCATACAACTAACAGAGTTGAACCTTACTTTTGATTGAGCCGTTCTGAAACACTCTTTCTGTAGAAACTGCAATTGGACATTCTGAGCGCTAAGAGGCCTATATTGGGAAAAAGAATGTCTACAAATAAAAACTACACAGAAGAATTGTGTGAAACTTCTTTCTGTTCTGTTTGTTCAACTAAAAGAGTTGAACCTTAGTTTTGATTGAGCCGTTCTGAAACACTCTTTCTGTAGAAAATGCAAGTGGAGATTCGGAGCGCTAAGAGGGTAATAGTGGAAAAAGGAATGTCTCCAAATATAAACTACACAGAATCATTCGGTGAAACTTCTTTCTCATCTGTGCATTCAGCTAACAGAGTTAAACCATACTTTTGATTGAACAGATCTGAACTCTCTTTCTGTAGAAAATGCAACTGGACATTTGGAGCGCTAAGAGAGTAGTAGTGGAAAAAGGAATATATTCAAATATAAACTACACAGAAGCATTCTGTGAAACTTCTTTCTGATCTGAGCATTCAGCTAACAGAGTTAAACCATACTTTTGATTGAGCAGTTTTGAAACACTCTGTCTGTAGAAAATGCAACTGGACATTCGTAGCGCTAAGTGGGTAATAGTGGAAAAAAGAATATGTTCAAATATAAACTACACAGAAGCATTGTATGAAACTTCTTTCTGTTCTGTGCATTCAACTAACAGAGTTGAACCTTACTTTTGATTGAGCCTTTCTGAAACACTCTTTCTGTAGAAACTGCAATTGGACATTCTGAGCGCTAAGAGGCCTATATTGGGAAAAATAATATCTTCAAATAAAAACTACACAGAAGCATTGTGTGAAACTTATTTCTGATATGTTCATTAAGCTAACAGAATTAAACCATACATTTGATTGCACAGTTCTGAACACTCTTTCTGTAGAAAATGCAAGTGGACATTCGGAGAGCTAAGAGGGTAATAGTGGAAAAAGGAATATATTCAAATATAAACTACACAGTAGCATTCTGTGAAAATCCTTTCTGTTCTGTGCATTCAACTAACAGAGTTGAACCTTACTTTTGATTGAGCCGTTCTGAAACACTCTTTCTGTAGAAACTGCAATTGGACATGCTAAGCGCTAAGAGGCCTACATTTTGAAAAAGAATATCTTCAAATAAAAACTACACAGATGCATTCTGTGAAACTTATTTCTGATCTGTAAATTCAGTTAACAGAGATAAAACATATTTTTGATTGAGCAGTTATGAAACACTCTTTTTGTAGAAAATGCAAGTGGAGATTCGGAGCGCTAAGAGGGTAATAGGGGAAAAAGGAATGTCTTCAAATATAAACTACACAGAATCATTCGGTGAAACTTCTTTCTGATCTGTGCATTCAGCTAACAGAGTTAAACCATACTTTTGATTGAGCAGATCTGAACTCTCTTTCTGTAGAAAATGCAACTGGACATTTGGAGCGCTAAGAGAGTAGTAGTGGAAAAAGGAATATATTCAAATATAAACTACACAGAAGCATTCTGTGAAACTTCTTTCTGATCTGAGCATTCAGCTAACAGAGTTAAACCATACTTTTGATTGAGCAGTTTTGAAACACTCTGTCTGTAGAAAATGCAACTGGACATTCGTAGCGCTAAGTGGGTAATAGTGGAAAAAAGAATATGTTCAAATATAAACTACACAGAAGCATTGTATGAAACTTCTTTCTGTTCTGTGCATTCAACTAACAGAGTTGAACCTTAGTTTTGATTGAGCCTTTCTGAAACACTCTTTCTGTAGAAACTGCAATTGGACATTCTGAGCGCTAAGAGGCCTATATTGGGAAAAATAATATCTTCAAATAAAAACTACACAGAAGCATTGTGTGAAACTTATTTCTGATATGTTCATTAAGCTAACAGAGTTAAACCATACTTTTGATTGCGCAGTTCTGAACACTCTTTCTGTAGAAAATGCAAGTGGACATTCGGAGCGCTAAGAGGGTAATAGTGGAAAAAGGAATATATTCAAATATAAACTACACAGTAGCATTCTGTGAAAATTCTTTCTGTTCTGTGCATTCAACTAACAGAGTTGAACCTTACTTTTGATTGAGCCGTTCTGAAACACTCTTTCTGTAGAAACTGCAATTGGACATGCTAAGCGCTAAGAGGCCTACATTTTGAAAAAGAATATCTTCAAATAAAAACTACACAGATGCATTCTCTGAAACTTATTTCTGATCTGTAAATTCAGTTAACAGAGATAAAACATATTTTTGATTGAGCAGTTATGAAACACTCTTTTGTAGAAAATGCAAGTGGAGATTCGGAGCGCTAAGAGGGTAATAGGGGAAAAAGGAATGTCTTCAAATATAAACTACACAGAATCATTCGGTGAAACTTCTTTCTGATCTGTGCATTCAGCTAACAGAGTTAAACCATATTTTTGATTGAGCAGATCTGAACACTCTTTCTGTAGAAAATGCAACTGGACATTTGGAGCGCTAAGAGCGTAGTAGGGGAAAAAGGAATATATTCAAATATAAACTACACAGAAGCATTCTGTGAAACTTCTTTCTGATCTGAGCATTCAGCTAACAGAGTTAAACCATACTTTTGATTGAGCAGTTTTGAAACACTCTGTCTGTAGAAAATGCAACTGGACATTCGTAGCGCTAAGTGGGTAATAGTGGAAAAAAGAATATGTTCAAATATAAACTACACAGAAGCATTGTATGAAACTTCTTTCTGTTCTGTGCATTCAACTAACAGAGTTGAACCTTACTTTTGATTGAGCCGTTCTGAAACACTCTTTCTGTAGAAACTGCAATTGGACATTCTGAGCGCTAAGAGGCCTATATTGGGAAAAAGAATGTCTACAAATAAAAACTACACAGAAGAATTGTGTGAAACTTCTTTCTGTTCTGTTTGTTCAACTAAAAGAGTTGAACCTTAGTTTTGATTGAGCCGTTCTGAAACACTCTTTCTGTAGAAAATGCAAGTGGAGATTCGGAGCGCTAAGAGGGTAATAGTGGAAAAAGGAATGTCTCCAAATATAAACTTCACAGAATCATTCGGTGAAACTTCTTTCTGATCTGTGCATTCAGCTAACAGAGTTAAACCATACTTTTGATTGAGCAGATCTGAACTCTCTTTCTGTAGAAAATGCAACTGGACATTTGGAGTGCTAAGAGAGTAGTAGTGGAAAAAGGAATATATTCAAATATAAACTACACAGAAGCATTCTGTGAAACTTCTTTCTGATCTGAGCATTCAGCTAACAGAGTTAAACCATACTTTTGATTGAGCAGATCTGAACTCACTTTCTGTAGAAAATGCAACTGGACATTTGGAGTGCTAAGAGGGTAATAGTGGAAAAAGGAATATCTCCAAATATAAACTACACAGAATCATTCTGTGAAACTTCTTTCTGATCTGTGCATTCAGCTAACAGAGTTAAACCATACTTTTGATTGAGCAGATCTGAACACTCTTTCTGTAGAAAATGCAACTGGACATTTGGAGCGCTAAGAGAGTAGTAGTGGAAAAAGGAATATATTCAAATATAAACTACACAGAAGCATTCTGTGAAACTTCTTTCTGATCTGAGCATTAAGCTAACAGAGTTAAACCATACTTTTGATTGAGCAGTTTTGAAACACTCTGTCTGTAGAAAATGCAACTGGACATTCGTAGCGCTAAGTGGGTAATAGTGGAAAAAAGAATATGTTCAAATATAAACTACACAGAAGCATTGTATGAAAGTTCTTCCTGTTCTGTGCATTCAACTAACAGAGTTGAACCTTACTTTTGATTGAGCCTTTCTGAAACACTCTTTCTGTAGAAACTGCAATTGGACATTCTGAGTGCTAAGAGGCCTCTATTGGGAAAAATAATATCTTCAAATAAAAACTACACAGAAGCATTGTGTGAAACTTATTTCTGATATGTTCATTAAGCTAACAGAGTTAAACCATACTTTTGATTGCGCAGTTCTGAACACTCTTTCTGTAGAAAATGCAAGTGGACATTCGGAGCGCTAAGAGGGTAATAGTGGAAAAAGGAATATATTCAAATATAAACTACACAGTAGCATACAGTGAAAATTCTTTTTGTTCTGTGCATTCAACTAACAGAGTTGAACCTTACTTTTGATTGAGCCGTTCTGAAACACTCTTTCTGTAGAAACTGCAATTGGACATGCTAAGCGCTAAGAGGCCTACATTGGGAAAAAGAATATCTTCAAATAAAAACTACACAGATGCATTCTGTGAAACTTATTTCTGATCTGTAAATTCAGTTAACAGAGATAAAACATATTTTTGATTGAGCAGTTATGAAACACTCTTTTTGTAGAAAATGCAAGTGGAGATTCGGAGCGCTAAGAGGGTAATATTGGAAAAAGAAATGTCTTCAAATATAAACTACACAGAAGCATTCTGTGAAACTTCTTTCTGATCTGAGCATTCAGCTAACAGAGTTACACCATACTTTTGATTGAGCAGTTTTGAAACACTCTGTCTGTAGAAAATGCAACTGGACATTCGTAGCGCTAAGTGGGTAATAGTGGAAAAAAGAATATGTTCAAATATAAACTACACAGAAGCATTGTATGAAACTTCTTTCTGTTCTGTGCATTCAACTAACAGAGTTGAACCTTACTTTTGATTGAGCCTTTCTGAAACACTCTTTCTGTAGAAACTGCAATTGGACATTCTGAGCGCTAAGAGGCCTATATTGGGAAAAAGAATGTCTACAAATAAAAACTACACAGAAGAATTGTGTGAAACTACTTTCTGTTCTGTTTGTTCAACTAAAAGAGTTGAACCTTAGTTTTGATTGAGCCGTTCTGAAACACTCTTTCTGTAGAAAATGCAAGTGGAGATTCGGAGCGCTAAGAGGGTAATAGTGGAAAAAGGAATGTCTCCAAATATAAACTACACAGAATCATTCGGTGAAACTTCTTTCTGATCTGTGCATTCAGCTAAAAGTGTTAAACCATACTTTTGATTGAGCAGATCTGAACTCTCTTTCTGTAGAAAATGCAACTGGACATTTGGAGCGCTAAGAGAGTAGTAGTGGAAAAAGGAATATATTCAAATATAAACTACACAGAAGGATTCTGTGAAACTTCTTTCTGATCTGAGCATTCAGCTAACAGAGTTAAACCATACTTTTGATTGAGCAGTTTTGAAACACTCTGTCTGTAGAAAATGCAACTGGACATTCGTAGCGCTAAGTGGGTAATAGTGGAAAAAAGAATATGTTCAAATATAAACTACACAGAAGCATTGTATGAAACTTCTTTCTGTTCTGTGCATTCAACTAACAGAGTTGAACCTTACTTTTGATTGAGCCTTTCTGAAACAGTCTTTCTGTAGAAACTGCAATTGGACATTTTGAGCGCTAAGAGGCCTATATTGGGAAAAATAATATCTTCAAATAAAAACTACACAGAAGCATTGTGTGAAACTTATTTCTGATATGTTCATTAAGCTAACAGAGTTAAACCATACTTTTGATTGCGCAGTTCTGAACACTCTTTCTGTAGAAAATGCAAGTGGACATTCGGAGCGCTAAGAGGGTAATAGTGGAAAAAGGAATATATTAAAATATAAACTACACAGTAGCATTCTGTGAAAATTCTTTCTGTTCTGTGCATTCAACTAACAGAGTTGAACCTTACTTTTGATTGAGCCGTTCTGAAACACTCTTTCTGTAGAAACTGCAATTGGACATGCTAAGCGCTAAGAGGCCTACATTTTGAAAAAGAATATCTTCAAATAAAAACTACACAGATGCATTCTGTGAAACTTATTTCTGATCTGTAAATTCAGTTAACAGAGATAAAACATATTTTTGATTGAGCAGTTATGAAACACTCTTTTTGTAGAAAATGCAAGTGGACATTCGGAGCGCTAACGGGGTAATAGTGGAAAAAGGAATGTCTTCAAATATAAACTACACAGAATCATTCGGTGAAACTTCTTTCTGATCTGTGCATTCAGCTAACAGAGTTAAACCATACTTTTGATTGAGCAGATCTGAACACTCTTTCTGTAGAAAATGCAACTGGACATTTGGAGCGCTAAGAGCGTAGTAGTGGAAAAAGGAATATATTCAAATATAAACTACACAGAAGCATTCTGTGAAACTTCTTTCTGATCTGAGCATTCAGCTAACAGAGTTAAACCATACTTTTGATTGAGCAGTTTTGAAACACTCTGTCTGTAGAAAATGCAACTGGACATTCGTAGCGCTAAGTGGGTAATAGTGGAAAAAAGAATATGTTCAAATATAAACTACACAGAAGCATTGTATGAAACTTCTTTCTGTTCTGTGCATTCAACTAACAGAGTTGAACCTTACTTTTGATTGAGCCGTTCTGAAACACTCTTTCTGTAGAAACTGCAATTGGACATTCTGAGCGCTAAGAGGCCTATATTGGGAAAAAGAATGTCTACAAATAAAAACTACACAGAAGAATTGTGTGAAACTTCTTTCTGTTCTGTTTGTTCAACTAAAAGAGTTGAACCTTAGTTTTGATTGAGCCGTTCTGAAACACTCTTTCTGTAGAAAATGCAAGTGGAGATTCGGAGCGCTAAGAGGGTAATAGTGGAAAAAGGAATGTCTCCAAATATAAACTACACAGAATCATTCGGTGAAACTTCTTTCTGATCTGTGCATTCAGCTAACAGAGTTAAACCATACTTTTGATTGAGCAGATCTGAACTCTCTTTCTGTAGAAAATGCAACTGGACATTTGGAGCGCTAAGAGAGTAGTAGTGGAAAAAGGAATATATTCAAATATAAACTACACAGAAGCATTCTGTGAAACTTCATTCTGATCTGAGCATTCAGCTAACAGAGTTAAACCATACTTTTGATTGAGCAGTTTTGAAACACTCTGTCTGTAGAAAATGCAACTGGACATTCGTAGCGCTAAGTGGGTAATAGTGGAAAAAAGAATATGTTCAAATATAAACTACACAGAAGCATTGTATGAAACTTCTTTCTGTTCTGTGCATTCAACTAACAGAGTTGAACCTTACTTTTGATTGAGCATTTCTGAAACACTCTTTCTGTAGAAACTGCAATTGGACATTCTGAGCGCTAAGAGGCCTCTATTGGGAAAAATAATATCTTCAAATAAAAACTACACAGAAGCATTGTGTGAAACTTATTTCTGATATGTTCATTAAGCTAACAGAGTTAAACCATACTTTTGATTGCGCAGTTCTGAACACTCTTTCTGTAGAAAATGCAAGTGGACATTCGGAGCGCTAAGAGGGTAATAGTGTAAAAAGGAATATATTCAAATATAAACTACACAGTAGCATTCTGTGAAAATTCTTTCTGTTCTGTGCATTCAACTAACAGAGTTGAACCTTACTTTTGATTGAGCCGTTCTGAAACACTCTTTTTGTAGAAACTGCAATTGGACATGCTAAGCGCTTTGAGGCCTACATTGGGAAAAAGAATATCTTCAAATAAAAACTACACAGATGCTTTCTGTGAAACTTATTTCTGATCTGTAAATTCAGTTAACAGAGATAAAACATATTTTTGATTGAGCAGTTATGAAACACTCCTTTGTAGAAAATGCAAGTGGAGATTCGGAGCGCTAAGAGCGTAGTAGTGGAAAAAGGAATATTTTCAAATATAAACTACACAGAAGCATTCTGTGAAACTTCTTTCTGATCTGAGCATTCAGCTAACAGAGTTAAAACATACTTTTGATTGAGCAGTTTTGAAACACTCTGTCTGTAGAAAATGCAACTGGACATTCGTAGCGCTAAGTGGGTAATAGTGGAAAAAAGAATATGTTCAAATATAAACTACACAGAAGCATTGTATGAAACTTCTTTCTGTTCTGTGCATTCAACTAACAGAGTTGAACCTTACTTTTGATTGAGCCGTTCTGAAACACTCTTTCTGTAGAAACTGCAATTGGACATTCTGAGCGCTAAGAGGCTTATATTGGGAAAAAGAATGTCTACAAATAAAAACTACACAGAAGAATTGTGTGAAACTTCTTTCTGTTCTGTTTGTTCAACTAAAAGAGTTGAACCTTAGTTGTGATTGAGCAGTTCTGAAACACTCTTTCTGTAGAAAATGCAAGTGGAGATTCGGAGCGCAAAGAGGGTAATAGTGGAAAAAGGAATGTCTCCAAATATAAACTTCACAGAATCATTCGGTGAAACTTCTTTCTGATCTGTGCATTCAGCTAACAGAGTTAAACCATACTTTTGATTGAGCAGATCTGAACTCTCTTTCTGTAGAAAATGCAACTGGACATTTGGAGCGCTAAGAGAGTGGTAGTGGAAAAAGGAATATATTCAAATATAAACTACACAGAAGCATTCTGTGAAACTTCTTTCTGATCTGAGCATTCAGCTAACAGAGTTAAACCATACTTTTGATTGAGCAGTTTTGAAACACTCTGTCTGTAGAAAATGCAACTGGACATTCGTAGCGCTAAGTGGGTAATAGTGGAAAAAGAATATGTTCAAATATAAACTACACAGAAGCATTGTATGAAACTTCTTTCTGTTCTGTGCATTCAACTAACAGAGTTGAACCTTACTTTTGATTGAGCCGTTCTGAAACACTCTTTCTGTAGAAACTGCAATTGGACATTCTGAGCGCTAAGAGGCCTATATTGTGAAAAAGAATGTCTACAAATAAAAACTACACAGAGGAATTGTGTGAAACTTCTTTCTGTTCTGTTTGTTCAACTAAAAGAGTTGAACCTTAGTTTTGATTGAGCCGTTCTGAAACACTCTTTCTGTAGAAAATGCAAGTGGAGATTCGGAGCGCTAAGAGGGTAATAGTGGAAAAAGGAATGTCTCCAAATATAAACTTCACAGAATCATTCGGTGAAACTTCTTTCTGATCTGTGCATTCAGCTAACAGAGTTAAACCATACTTTTGATTGAGCAGATCTGAATTCTCTTTCTGTAGAAAATGCAACTGGACATTTGGAGCGCTAAGAGAGTAGTAGTGGAAAAAGGAATATATTCAAATATAAACTACACAGAAGCATTCTGTGAAACTTCTTTCTGATCTGAGCATTCAGCTAACAGAGTTAAACCATACTTTTGATTGAGCAGTTTTGAAACACTCTGTCTGTAGAAAATGCAACTGGACATTCGTAGCGCTAAGTGGGTAATAGTGGAAAAAAGAATATGTTCAAATATAAACTACACAGAAGCATTGTATGAAACTTCTTTCTGTTCTGTGCATTCAACTAACAGAGTTGAACCTTACTTTTGATTGAGCCTTTCTGAAACACTCTTTCTGTAGAAACTGCAATTGGACATTCTGAGCGCTAAGAGGCCTATATTGGGAAAAATAATATCTTCAAATAAAAACTACACAGAAGCATTGTGTGAAACTTATTTCTGATATGTTCATTAAGCTAACAGAGTTAAACCATACTTTTGATTGCGCAGTTCTGAACACTCTTTCTGTAGAAAATGCAAGTGGACATTCGGAGCGCTAAGAGGGTAATAGTGGAAAAAGGAATATATTCAAATATAAACTACACAGTAGCATTCTGTGAAAATCCTTTCTGTTCTGTGCATTCAACTAACAGATTTGAACCTTACTTTTGATTGAGCCGTTCTGAAACACTCTTTCTGTAGAAACTGCAATTGGACATGCTAAGCGCTTAGAGGCCTACATTTTGAAAAAGAATATCTTCAAATAAAAACTACACAGATGCATTCTGTGAAACTTATTTCTGATCTGTAAATTCAGTTAACAGAGATAAAACATATTTTTGATTGAGCAGTTATGAAACACTCTTTTTGTAGAAAATGCAAGTGGAGATTCGGAGCGCTAAGAGGGTAATAGTGGAAAAAGGAATGTCTTCAAATATAAACTACACAGAATCATTCTGTGAAACTTCTTTCTGATCTGTGCATTCAGCTAACAGAGTTAAACCATACTTTTGATTGAGCAGATCTGAACACTCTTTCTGTAGAAAATGCAACTGGACATTTGGAGCGCTAAGAGAGTAGTAGTGGAAAAAGGAATATATTCAAATATAAACTACACAGAAGCATTCTGTGAAACTTCTTTCTGATCTGAGCATTCAGCTAACAGAGTTAAACCATACTTTTGATTGAGCAGTTTTGAAACACTCTGTCTGTAGAAAATGCAACTGGACATTCGTAGCGCTAAGTGGGTAATAGTGGAAAAAGAATATGTTCAAATATAAACTACACAGAAGCATTGTATGAAACTTCTTTCTGTTCTGTGCATTCAACTAACAGAGTTGAACCTTACTTTTGATTGAGCCGTTCTGAAACACTCTTTCTGTAGAAACTGCAATTGGACATTCTGAGCGCTAAGAGGCCTATATTGGGAAAAAGAATGTCTACAAATAAAAACTACACAGAAGAATTTTGTGAAACTTCTTTCTGTTCTGTTTGTTCAACTAAAAGAGTTGAACCTTAGTTTTGATTGAGCCGTTCTGAAACACTCTTTCTGTAGAAAATGCAAGTGGAGATTCGGAGCGCTAAGAGGGTAATAGTGGAAAAAGGAATGTCTCCAAATATAAACTACACAAAATCATTCGGTGAAACTTCTTTCTGATCTGTGCATTCAGCTAACAGAGTTAAACCATACTTTTGATTGAGCAGATCTGAACTCTCTTTCTGTAGAAAATGCAACTGGACATTTGGAGCGCTAAGAGAGTAGTAGTGGAAAAAGGAATATATTCAAATATAAACTACACAGAAGCATTCTGTGAAACTTCTTTCTGATCTGAGCATTCAGCTAACAGAGTTAAACCATACTTTTGATTGAGCAGTTTTGAAACACTCTGTCTGTAGAAAATGCAACTGGACATTCGTAGCGCTAAGTGGGTAATAGTGGAAAAAGAATATGTTCAAATATAAACTACACAGAAGCATTGTATGAAACTTCTTTCTGTTCTGTGCATTCAACTAACAGAGTTGAACCTTACTTTTGATTGAGCCGTTCTGAAACACTCTTTCTGTAGAAACTGCAATTGGACATTCTGAGCGCTAAGAGGCCTATATTGGGAAAAAGAATGTCTACAAATAAAAACTACACAGAAGAATTTTGTGAAACTTCTTTCTGTTCTGTTTGTTCAACTAAAAGAGTTGAACCTTAGTTTTGATTGAGCCGTTCTGAAACACTCTTTCTGTAGAAAATGCAAGTGGAGATTCGGAGCGCTAAGAGGGTAATAGTGGAAAAAGGAATGTCTCCAAATATAAACTACACAAAATCATTCGGTGAAACTTCTTTCTGATCTGTGCATTCAGCTAACAGAGTTAAACCATACTTTTGATTGAGCAGATCTGAACTCTCTTTCTGTAGAAAATGCAACTGGACATTTGGAGCGCTAAGAGAGTAGTAGTGGAAAAAGGAATATATTCAAATATAAACTACACAGAAGCATTCTGTGAAACTTCTTTCTGATCTGAGCATTCAGCTAACAGAGTTAAACCATACTTTTGATTGAGCAGTTTTGAAACACTCTGTCTGTAGAAAATGCAACTGGACATTCGTAGCGCTCAGTGGGTAATAGTGGAAAAAAGAATATGTTCAAATATAAACTACACAGAAGCATTGTATGAAACTTCTTTCTGTTCTGTGCATTCAACTAACAGAGTTGAACCTTACTTTTGATTGAGCCTTTCTGAAACACTCTTTCTGTAGAAACTGCAATTGGACATTCTGAGCGCTAAGAGGCCTATATTGGGAAAAATAATATCTTCAAATAAAAACTACACAGAAGCATTGTGTGAAACTTATTTCTGATATGTTCATTAAGCTAACAGAGTTAAACCATACTTTTGATTGCGCAGTTCTGAACACTCTTTCTGTAGAAAATGCAAGTGGACATTCTGAGCGCTAAGAGGGTAATAGTGGAAAAAGGAATATATTCAAATATAAACTACACAGTAGAATTCTGTGAAAATTCTTTCTGTTCTGTGCATTCAACTAACAGATTTGAACCTTACTTTTGATTGAGCCGTTCTGAAACACTCTTTCTGTAGAAACTGCAATTGGACATGCTAAGCGCTAAGAGGCCTACATTGGGAAAAAGAATATCTTCAAATAAAAACTACACAGATGCATTCTGTGAAACTTATTTCTGATCTGTAAATTCAGTTAACAGAGATAAAACATATTTTTGATTGAGCAGATATGAAACACTCCTTTGTAGAAAATGCAAGTGGAGATTCGGAGCGCTAAGTGCGTAGTAGTGGAAAAAGGAATATTTTCAAATATAAACTACACAGAAGCATTCTTTGAAACTTCTTTCTGATCTGAGCATTCAGCTAACAGAGTTAAACCATACTTTTGATTGAGCAGTTTTGAAACACTCTGTCTGTAGAAAATGCAACTGGACATTCGTAGCGCTAAGTGGGTAATAGTGGAAAAAAGAATATGTTCATATATAAACTACACAGAAGCATTGTATGAAACTTCTTTCTGTTCTGTGCATTCAACTAACAGAGTTGAACCTTACTTTTGATTGAGCCGCTCTGAAACACTCTTTCTGTAGAAACTGCAATTGGACATTCTGAGCGCTAAGAGGCCTATATTGGGAAAAAGAATGTCTACAAATAAATCTACACAGAAGAATTGTGTGAAACTACTTTCTGTTCTGTTTGTTCAACTAAAAGAGTTGAACCTTAGTTTTGATTGAGCCGTTCTGAAACACTCTTTCTGTAGAAAATGCAAGTGGAGATTCGGAGCGCTAAGAGGGTAATAGTGGAAAAAGGAATGTCTCCAAATATAAACTTCACAGAATCATTCGGTGAAACTTCTTTCTGATCTGTGCATTCAGCTAACAGAGTTAAACCATACTTTTGATTGAGCAGATCTGAACTCTCTTTCTGTAGAAAATGCAACTGGACATTTGGAGCGCTAAGAGAGTAGTAGTGGAAAAAGGAATATATTCAAATATAAACTACACAGAAGCATTCTGTGAAACTTCTTTCTGATCTGAGCATTCAGCTAACAGAGTTAAACCATACTTTTGATTGAGCAGTTTTGAAACACTCTGTCTGTAGAAAATGCAACTGGACATTCGTAGCGCTAAGTGGGTAATAGTGGAAAAAAGAATATGTTCAAATATAAACTACACAGAAGCATTGTATGAAACTTCTTTCTGTTCTGTGCATTCAACTAACAGAGTTGAACCTTACTTTTGATTGAGCCTTTCTGAAACACTCTTTCTGTAGAAACTGCAATTGGACATTCTGAGCGCTAAGAGGCCTATATTGGGAAAAATAATATCTTCAAATAAAAACTACACAGAAGCATTGTGTGAAACTTATTTCTGATATGTTCATTAAGCTAACAGAGTTAAACCATACTTTTGATTGCGCAGTTCTGAACACTCTTTCTGTAGAAAATGCAAGTGGACATTCGGAGCCCTAAGAGGGTAATAGTGGAAAAAGGAATATATTCAAATATAAACTACACAGTAGCATTCTGTGAAAATCCTTTCTGTTCTGTGCATTCAACTAACAGAGTTGAACCTTACTTTTGATTGAGCCGTTCTGAAACACTCTTTCTGTAGAAACTGCAATTGGACATGCTAAGCGCTTAGAGGCCTACATTTTGAAAAAGAATATCTTCAAATTAAAACTACACAGATGCATTCTGTGAAACTTATTTCTGATCTGTAAATTCAGTTAACAGAGATAAAACATATTTTTGATTGAGCAGTTATGAAACACTCTTTTTGTAGAAAATGCAAGTTGAGATTCTGAGCGCTAAGAGGGTAATAGTGGAAAAAGTAATGTCTTCAAATATAAACTACACAGAATCATTCGGTGAAACTTCTTTCTGATCTGTGCATTCAGCTAACAGAGTTAAACCATACTTTTGATTGAGCAGATCTGAACACTCTTTCTGTAGAAAATGCAACTGGACATTTGGAGCGCTAAGAGCGTAGTAGTGGAAAAAGGAATATATTCAAATATAAACTACACAGAAGCATTCTGTGAAACTTCTTTCTGATCTGAGCATTCAGCTAACAGAGTTAAACCATACTTTTGATTGAGCAGTTTTGAAACACTCTGTCTGTAGAAAATGCAACTGGACATTCGTAGCGCTAAGTGGGTAATAGTGGAAAAAGAATATGTTCAAATATAAACTACACAGAAGCATTGTATGAAACTTCTTTCTGTTCTGTGCATTCAACTAACAGAGTTGAACCTTACTTTTGATTGAGCCGTTCTGAAACACTCTTTCTGTAGGAACTGCAATTGGACATTCTGAGCGCTAAGAGGCCTATATTGGGAAAAAGAATGTCTACAAATAAAAACTACACAGAAGAATTTTGTGAAACTTCTTTCTGTTCTGTTTGTTCAACTAAAAGAGTTGAACCTTAGTTTTGATTGAGCCGTTCTGAAACACTCTTTCTGTAGAAAATGCAAGTGGAGATTCGGAGCGCTAAGAGGGTAATAGTGGAAAAAGGAATGTCTCCAAATATAAACTACACAAAATAATTCGGTGAAACTTCTTTCTGATCTGTGCATTCAGCTAACAGAGTTAAACCATACTTTTGATTGAGCAGATCTGAACTCTCTTTCTGTAGAAAATGCAACTGGACATTTGGAGCGCTAAGAGAGTAGTAGTGGAAAAAGGAATATATTCAAATATAAACTACACAGAAGCATTCTGTGAAACTTCTTTCTGATCTGAGCATTCAGCTAACAGAGTTAAACCATACTTTTGATTGAGCAGTTTTGAAACACTCTGTCTGTAGAAAATGCAACTGGACATTCGTAGCGCTCAGTGGGTAATAGTGGAAAAAAGAATATGTTCAAATATAAACTACACAGAAGCATTGTATGAAACTTCTTTCTGTTCTGTGCATTCAACTAACAGAGTTGAACCTTACTTTTGATTGAGCCTTTCTGAAACACTCTTTCTGTAGAAACTGCAATTGGACATTCTGAGCGCTAAGAGGCCTATATTGGGAAAAATAATATCTTCTAATAAAAACTACACAGAAGCATTGTGTGAAACTTATTTCTGATATGTTCATTAAGCTAACAGAGTTAAACCATACTTTTGATTGCGCAGTTCTGAACACTCTTTCTGTAGAAAATTCAAGTGGACATTCAGAGGGCTAAGAGGGTAATAGTGGAAAAAGGAATATATTCAAATATAAACTACACAGTAGCATTCTGTGAAAATTCTTTCTGTTCTGTGCATTCAACTAACAGAGTTGAACCTTACTTTTGATTGAGCCGTTCTGAAACACTCTTTCTGTAGAAACTGCAATTGGACATGCTAAGCGCTAAGAGGCCTACATTGGGAAAAAGAATATCTTCAAATAAAAACTACACAGATGCATTCTGTGAAACTTATTTCTGATCTGTAAATTCAGTTAACAGAGATAAAACATATTTTTGATTGAGCAGATATGAAACACTCCTTTGTAGAAAATGCAAGTGGAGATTCGGAGCGCTAAGAGCGTAGTAGTGGAAAAAGGAATATTTTCAAATATAAACTACACAGAAGCATTCTTTGAAACTTCTTTCTGATCTGAGCATTCAGCTAACGGAGTTAAACCATACTTTTGATTGAGCAGTTTTGAAACACTCTGTCTGTAGAAAATGCAACTGGACATTCGTAGCGCTAAGTGGGTAATAGTGGAAAAAAGAATATGTTCATATATAAACTACACAGAAGCATTGTATGAAACTTCTTTCTGTTCTGTGCATTCAACTAACAGAGTTGAACCTTACTTTTGATTGAGCCGTTCTGAAACACTCTTTCTGTAGAAACTGCAATTGGACATTCTGAGCGCTAAGAGGCCTATATTGTGAAAAAGAATGTCTACAAATAAAAACTACACAGAGGAATTGTGTGAAACTTCTTTCTGTTCTGTTTGTTCAACTAAAAGAGTTGAACCTTAGTTTTGATTGAGCCGTTCTGAAACACTCTTTCTGTAGAAAATGCAAGTGGAGATTCGGAGCGCTAAGAGGGTAATAGTGGAAAAAGGAATGTCTCCAAATATAAACTTCACAGAATCATTCGGTGAAACTTCTTTCTGATCTGTGCATTCAGCTAACAGAGTTAAACCATACTTTTGATTGAGCAGATCTGAATTCTCTTTCTGTAGAAAATGCAACTGGACATTTGGAGCGCTAAGAGAGTAGTAGTGGAAAAAGGAATATATTCAAATATAAACTACACAGAAGCATTCTGTGAAACTTCTTTCTGATCTGAGCATTCAGCTAACAGAGTTAAACCATACTTTTGATTGAGCAGTTTTGAAACACTCTGTCTGTAGAAAATGCAACTGGACATTCGTAGCGCTAAGTGGGTAATAGTGGAAAAAAGAATATGTTCAAATATAAACTACACAGAAGCATTGTATGAAACTTCTTTCTGTTCTGTGCATTCAACTAACAGAGTTGAACCTTACTTTTGATTGAGCCTTTCTGAAACACTCTTTCTGTAGAAACTGCAATTGGACATTCTGAGCGCTAAGAGGCCTATATTGGGAAAAATAATATCTTCAAATAAAAACTACACAGAAGCATTGTGTGAAACTTATTTCTGATATGTTCATTAAGCTAACAGAGTTAAACCATACTTTTGATTGCGCAGTTCTGAACACTCTTTCTGTAGAAAATGCAAGTGGACATTCGGAGCGCTAAGAGGGTAATAGTGGAAAAAGGAATATATTCAAATATAAACTACACAGTAGCATTCTGTGAAAATCCTTTCTGTTCTGTGCATTCAACTAACAGATTTGAACCTTACTTTTGATTGAGCCGTTCTGAAACACTCTTTCTGTAGAAACTGCAATTGGACATGCTAAGCGCTTAGAGGCCTACATTTTGAAAAAGAATATCTTCAAATAAAAACTACACAGATGCATTCTGTGAAACTTATTTCTGATCTGTAAATTCAGTTAACAGAGATAAAACATATTTTTGATTGAGCAGTTATGAAACACTCTTTTTGTAGAAAATGCAAGTGGAGATTCGGAGCGCTAAGAGGGTAATAGTGGAAAAAGGAATGTCTTCAAATATAAACTACACAGAATCATTCTGTGAAACTTCTTTCTGATCTGTGCATTCAGCTAACAGAGTTAAACCATACTTTTGATTGAGCAGATCTGAACACTCTTTCTGTAGAAAATGCAACTGGACATTTGGAGCGCTAAGAGAGTAGTAGTGGAAAAAGGAATATATTCAAATATAAACTACACAGAAGCATTCTGTGAAACTTCTTTCTGATCTGAGCATTCAGCTAACAGAGTTAAACCATACTTTTGATTGAGCAGTTTTGAAACACTCTGTCTGTAGAAAATGCAACTGGACATTCGTAGCGCTAAGTGGGTAATAGTGGAAAAAGAATATGTTCAAATATAAACTACACAGAAGCATTGTATGAAACTTCTTTCTGTTCTGTGCATTCAACTAACAGAGTTGAACCTTACTTTTGATTGAGCCGTTCTGAAACACTCTTTCTGTAGAAACTGCAATTGGACATTCTGAGCGCTAAGAGGCCTATATTGGGAAAAAGAATGTCTACAAATAAAAACTACACAGAAGAATTTTGTGAAACTTCTTTCTGTTCTGTTTGTTCAACTAAAAGAGTTGAACCTTAGTTTTGATTGAGCCGTTCTGAAACACTCTTTCTGTAGAAAAGGCAAGTGGAGATTCGGAGCGCTAAGAGGGTAATAGTGGAAAAAGGAATGTCTCCAAATATAAACTACACAAAATCATTCGGTGAAACTTCTTTCTGATCTGTGCATTCAGCTAACAGAGTTAAACCATACTTTTGATTGAGCAGATCTGAACTCTCTTTCTGTAGAAAATGCAACTGGACATTTGGAGCGCTAAGAGAGTAGTAGTGGAAAAAGGAATATATTCAAATATAAACTACACAGAAGCATTCTGTGAAACTTCTTTCTGATCTGAGCATTCAGCTAACAGAGTTAAACCATACTTTTGATTGAGCAGTTTTGAAACACTCTGTCTGTAGAAAATGCAACTGGACATTCGTAGCGCTAAGTGGGTAATAGTGGAAAAAGAATATGTTCAAATATAAACTACACAGAAGCATTGTATGAAACTTCTTTCTGTTCTGTGCATTCAACTAACAGAGTTGAACCTTACTTTTGATTGAGCCGTTCTGAAACACTCTTTCTGTAGAAACTGCAATTGGACATTCTGAGCGCTAAGAGGCCTATATTGGGAAAAAGAATGTCTACAAATAAAAACTACACAGAAGAATTTTGTGAAACTTCTTTCTGTTCTGTTTGTTCAACTAAAAGAGTTGAACCTTAGTTTTGATTGAGCCGTTCTGAAACACTCTTTCTGTAGAAAATGCAAGTGGAGATTCGGAGCGCTAAGAGGGTAATAGTGGAAAATGGAATGTCTCCAAATATAAACTACACAAAATCATTCGGTGAAACTTCTTTCTGATCTGTGCATTCAGCTAACAGAGTTAAACCATACTTTTGATTGAGCAGATCTGAACTCTCTTTCTGTAGAAAATGCAACTGGACATTTGGAGCGCTAAGAGAGTAGTAGTGGAAAAAGGAATATATTCAAATATAAACTACACAGAAGCATTCTGTGAAACTTCTTTCTGATCTGAGCATTCAGCTAACAGAGTTAAACCATACTTTTGATTGAGCAGTTTTGAAACACTCTGTCTGTAGAAAATGCAACTGGACATTCGTAGCGCTCAGTGGGTAATAGTGGAAAAAAGAATATGTTCAAATATAAACTACACAGAAGCATTGTATGAAACTTCTTTCTGTTCTGTGCATTCAACTAACAGAGTTGAACCTTACTTTTGATTGAGCCTTTCTGAAACACTCTTTCTGTAGAAACTGCAATTGGACATTCTGAGCGCTAAGAGGCCTATATTGGGAAAAATAATATCTTCAAATAAAAACTACACAGAAGCATTGTGTGAAACTTATTTCTGATATGTTCATTAAGCTAACAGAGTTAAACCATACTTTTGATTGCGCAGTTCTGAACACTCTTTCTGTAGAAAATGCAAGTGGACATTCGGAGCGCTAAGAGGGTAATAGTGGAAAAAGGAATATATTCAAATATAAACTACACAGTAGAATTCTGTGAAAATTCTTTCTGTTCTGTGCATTCAACTAACAGAGTTGAACCTTACTTTTGATTGAGCCGTTCTGAAACACTCTTTCTGTAGAAACTGCAATTGGACATGCTAAGCGCTAAGAGGCCTACATTGGGAAAAAGAATATCTTCAAATAAAAACTACACAGATGCATTCTGTGAAACTTATTTCTGATCTGTAAATTCAGTTAACAGAGATAAAACATATTTTTGATTGAGCAGATATGAAACACTCCTTTGTAGAAAATGCAAGTGGAGATTCGGAGCGCTAAGTGCGTAGTAGTGGAAAAAGGAATATTTTCAAATATAAACTACACAGAAGCATTCTTTGAAACTTCTTTCTGATCTGAGCATTCAGCTAACAGAGTTAAACCATACTTTTGATTGAGCAGTTTTGAAACACTCTGTCTGTAGAAAATGCAACTGGACATTCGTAGCGCTAAGTGGGTAATAGTGGAAAAAAGAATATGTTCATATATAAACTACACAGAAGCATTGTATGAAACTTCTTTCTGTTCTGTGCATTCAACTAACAGAGTTGAACCTTACTTTTGATTGAGCCGTTCTGAAACACTCTTTCTGTAGAAACTGCAATTGGACATTCTGAGCGCTAAGAGGCCTATATTGGGAAAAAGAATGTCTACAAATAAATCTACACAGAAGAATTGTGTGAAACTACTTTCTGTTCTGTTTGTTCAACTAAAAGAGTTGAACCTTAGTTTTGATTGAGCCGTTCTGAAACACTCTTTCTGTAGAAAATGCAAGTGGAGATTCGGAGCGCTAAGAGGGTAATAGTGGAAAAAGGAATGTCTCCAAATATAAACTTCACAGAATCATTCGGTGAAACTTCTTTCTGATCTGTGCATTCAGCTAACAGAGTTAAACCATACTTTTGATTGAGCAGATCTGAACTCTCTTTCTGTAGAAAATGCAACTGGACATTTGGAGCGCTAAGAGAGTAGTAGTGGAAAAAGGAATATATTCAAATATAAACTACACAGAAGCATTCTGTGAAACTTCTTTCTGATCTGAGCATTCAGCTAACAGAGTTAAACCATACTTTTGATTGAGCAGTTTTGAAACACTCTGTCTGTAGAAAATGCAACTGGACATTCGTAGCGCTAAGTGGGTAATAGTGGAAAAAAGAATATGTTCAAATATAAACTACACAGAAGCATTGTATGAAACTTCTTTCTGTTCTGTGCATTCAACTAACAGAGTTGAACCTTACTTTTGATTGAGCCTTTCTGAAACACTCTTTCTGTAGAAACTGCAATTGGACATTCTGAGCGCTAAGAGGCCTATATTGGGAAAAATAATATCTTCAAATAAAAACTACACAGAAGCATTGTGTGAAACTTATTTCTGATATGTTCATTAAGCTAACAGAGTTAAACCATACTTTTGATTGCGCAGTTCTGAACACTCTTTCTGTAGAAAATGCAAGTGGACATTCGGAGCGCTAAGAGGGTAATAGTGGAAAAAGGAATATATTCAAATATAAACTACACAGTAGCATTCTGTGAAAATCCTTTCTGTTCTGTGCATTCAACTAACAGAGTTGAACCTTACTTTTGATTGAGCCGTTCTGAAACACTCTTTCTGTAGAAACTGCAATTGGACATGCTAAGCGCTTAGAGGCCTACATTTTGAAAAAGAATATCTTCAAATTAAAACTACACAGATGCATTCTGTGAAACTTATTTCTGATCTGTTAATTCAGTTAACAGAGATAAAACATATTTTTGATTGAGCAGTTATGAAACACTCTTTTTGTAGAAAATGCAAGTTGAGATTCTGAGCGCTAAGAGGGTAATAGTGGAAAAAGTAATGTCTTCAAATATAAACTACACAGAATCATTCGGTGAAACTTCTTTCTGATCTGTGCATTCAGCTAACAGAGTTAAACCATACTTTTGATTGAGCAGATCTGAACACTCTTTCTGTAGAAAATGCAACTGGACATTTGGAGCGCTAAGAGCGTAGTAGTGGAAAAAGGAATATATTCAAATATAAACTACACAGAAGCATTCTGTGAAACTTCTTTCTGATCTGAGCATTCAGCTAACAGAGTTAAACCATACTTTTGATTGAGCAGTTTTGAAACACTCTGTCTGTAGAAAATGCAACTGGACATTCGTAGCGCTAAGTGGGTAATAGTGGAAAAAGAATATGTTCAAATATAAACTACACAGAAGCATTGTATGAAACTTCTTTCTGTTCTGTGCATTCAACTAACAGAGTTGAACCTTACTTTTGATTGAGCCGTTCTGAAACACTCTTTCTGTAGGAACTGCAATTGGACATTCTGAGCGCTAAGAGGCCTATATTGGGAAAAATAATATCTTCAAATAAAAACTACACAGAAGCATTGTGTGAAACTTATTTCTGATATGTTCATTAAGCTAACAGAGTTAAACCATACTTTTGATTGCGCAGTTCTGAACACTCTTTCTGTAGAAAATGCAAGTGGACATTCGGACCGCTAAGAGGGTAATAGTGGAAAAAGGAATATATTCAAATATAAACTACACAGTAGAATTCTGTGAAAATTCTTTCTGTTCTGTGCATTCAACTAACAGAGTTTAACCTTACTTTTGATTGAGCCGTTCTGAAACACTCTTTCTGTAGAAACTGCAATTGGACATGCTAAGCGCTTAGAGGCCTACATTTTGAAAAAGAATATCTTCAAATAAAAACTACACAGATGCATTCTGTGAAACTTATTTCTGATCTGTAAATTCAGTTAACAGAGATAAAACATATTTTTGATTGAGCAGTTATGAAACACTCTTTTTGTAGAAAATGCAAGTGGAGATTCGGAGCGCTAAGAGGGTAATAGTGGAAAAAGGAATGTCTTCAAATATAAACTACACAGAATCATTCTGTGAAACTTCTTTCTGATCTGTGCATTCAGCTAACAGAGTTAAACCATACTTTTGATTGAGCAGATCTGAACACTCTTTCTGTAGAAAATGCAACTGGACATTTGGAGCGCTAAGAGAGTAGTAGTGGAAAAAGGAATATATTCAAATATAAACTACACAGAAGCATTCTGTGAAACTTCTTTCTGATCTGAGCATTCAGCTAACAGAGTTAAACCATACTTTTGATTGAGCAGTTTTGAAACACTCTGTCTGTAGAAAATGCAACTGGACATTCGTAGCGCTAAGTGGGTAATAGTGGAAAAAGAATATGTTCAAATATAAACTACACAGAAGCATTGTATGAAACTTCTTTCTGTTCTGTGCATTCAACTAACAGAGTTGAACCTTACTTTTGATTGAGCCGTTCTGAAACACTCTTTCTGTAGAAACTGCAATTGGACATTCTGAGCGCTAAGAGGCCTATATTGGGAAAAAGAATGTCTACAAATAAAAACTACACAGAAGAATTTTGTGAAACTTCTTTCTGTTCTGTTTGTTCAACTAAAAGAGTTGAACCTTAGTTTTGATTGAGCCGTTCTGAAACACTCTTTCTGTAGAAAAGGCAAGTGGAGATTCGGAGCGCTAAGAGGGTAATAGTGGAAAAAGGAATGTCTCCAAATATAAACTACACAAAATCATTCGGTGAAACTTCTTTCTGATCTGTGCATTCAGCTAACAGAGTTAAACCATACTTTTGATTGAGCAGATCTGAACTCTCTTTCTGTAGAAAATGCAACTGGACATTTGGAGCGCTAAGAGAGTAGTAGTGGAAAAAGGAATATATTCAAATATAAACTACACAGAAGCATTCTGTGAAACTTCTTTCTGATCTGAGCATTCAGCTAACAGAGTTAAACCATACTTTTGATTGAGCAGTTTTGAAACACTCTGTCTGTAGAAAATGCAACTGGACATTCGTAGCGCTAAGTGGGTAATAGTGGAAAAAGAATATGTTCAAATATAAACTACACAGAAGCATTGTATGAAACTTCTTTCTGTTCTGTGCATTCAACTAACAGAGTTGAACCTTACTTTTGATTGAGCCGTTCTGAAACACTCTTTCTGTAGAAACTGCAATTGGACATTCTGAGCGCTAAGAGGCCTATATTGGGAAAAAGAATGTCTACAAATAAAAACTACACAGAAGAATTTTGTGAAACTTCTTTCTGTTCTGTTTGTTCAACTAAAAGAGTTGAACCTTAGTTTTGATTGAGCCGTTCTGAAACACTCTTTCTGTAGAAAATGCAAGTGGAGATTCGGAGCGCTAAGAGGGTAATAGTGGAAAATGGAATGTCTCCAAATATAAACTACACAAAATCATTCGGTGAAACTTCTTTCTGATCTGTGCATTCAGCTAACAGAGTTAAACCATACTTTTGATTGAGCAGATCTGAACTCTCTTTCTGTAGAAAATGCAACTGGACATTTGGAGCGCTAAGAGAGTAGTAGTGGAAAAAGGAATATATTCAAATATAAACTACACAGAAGCATTCTGTGAAACTTCTTTCTGATCTGAGCATTCAGCTAACAGAGTTAAACCATACTTTTGATTGAGCAGTTTTGAAACACTCTGTCTGTAGAAAATGCAACTGGACATTCGTAGCGCTAAGTGGGTAATAGTGGAAAAAGAATATGTTCAAATATAAACTACACAGAAGCATTGTATGAAACTTCTTTCTGTTCTGTGCATTCAACTAACAGAGTTGAACCTTACTTTTGATTGAGCCGTTCTGAAACACTCTTTCTGTAGAAACTGCAATTGGACATTCTGAGCGCTAAGAGGCCTATATTGGGAAAAAGAATGTCTACAAATAAAAACTACACAGAAGAATTTTGTGAAACTTCTTTCTGTTCTGTTTGTTCAACTAAAAGAGTTGAACCTTAGTTTTGATTGAGCCGTTCTGAAACACTCTTTCTGTAGAAAATGCAAGTGGAGATTCGGAGCGCTAAGAGGGTAATAGTGGAAAATGGAATGTCTCCAAATATAAACTACACAAAATCATTCGGTGAAACTTCTTTCTGATCTGTGCATTCAGCTAACAGAGTTAAACCATACTTTTGATTGAGCAGATCTGAACTCTCTTTCTGTAGAAAATGCAACTGGACATTTGGAGCGCTAAGAGAGTAGTAGTGGAAAAAGGAATATATTCAAATATAAACTACACAGAAGCATTCTGTGAAACTTCTTTCTGATCTGAGCATTCAGCTAACAGAGTTAAACCATACTTTTGATTGAGCAGTTTTGAAACACTCTGTCTGTAGAAAATGCAACTGGACATTCGTAGCGCTCAGTGGGTAATAGTGGAAAAAAGAATATGTTCAAATATAAACTACACAGAAGCATTGTATGAAACTTCTTTCTGTTCTGTGCATTCAACTAACAGAGTTGAACCTTACTTTTGATTGAGCCTTTCTGAAACACTCTTTCTGTAGAAACTGCAATTGGACATTCTGAGCGCTAAGAGGCCTATATTGGGAAAAATAATATCTTCAAATAAAAACTACACAGAAGCATTGTGTGAAACTTATTTCTGATATGTTCATTAAGCTAACAGAGTTAAACCATACTTTTGATTGCGCAGTTCTGAACACTCTTTCTGTAGAAAATGCAAGTGGACATTCGGAGCGCTAAGAGGGTAATAGTGGAAAAAGGAATATATTCAAATATAAACTACACAGTAGAATTCTGTGAAAATTCTTTCTGTTCTGTGCATTCAACTAACAGAGTTGAACCTTACTTTTGATTGAGCCGTTCTGAAACACTCTTTCTGTAGAAACTGCAATTGGACATGCTAAGCGCTAAGAGGCCTACATTGGGAAAAAGAATATCTTCAAATAAAAACTACACAGATGCATTCTGTGAAACTTATTTCTGATCTGTAAATTCAGTTAACAGAGATAAAACATATTTTTGATTGAGCAGATATGAAACACTCCTTTGTAGAAAATGCAAGTGGAGATTCGGAGCGCTAAGTGCGTAGTAGTGGAAAAAGGAATATTTTCAAATATAAACTACACAGAAGCATTCTTTGAAACTTCTTTCTGATCTGAGCATTCAGCTAACAGAGTTAAACCATACTTTTGATTGAGCAGTTTTGAAACACTCTGTCTGTAGAAAATGCAACTGGACATTCGTAGCGCTAAGTGGGTAATAGTGGAAAAAAGAATATGTTCATATATAAACTACACAGAAGCATTGTATGAAACTTCTTTCTGTTCTGTGCATTCAACTAACAGAGTTGAACCTTACTTTTGATTGAGCCGTTCTGAAACACTCTTTCTGTAGAAACTGCAATTGGACATTCTGAGCGCTAAGAGGCCTATATTGGGAAAAAGAATGTCTACAAATAAATCTACACAGAAGAATTGTGTGAAACTACTTTCTGTTCTGTTTGTTCAACTAAAAGAGTTGAACCTTAGTTTTGATTGAGCCGTTCTGAAACACTCTTTCTGTAGAAAATGCAAGTGGAGATTCGGAGCGCTAAGAGGGTAATAGTGGAAAAAGGAATGTCTCCAAATATAAACTTCACAGAATCATTCGGTGAAACTTCTTTCTGATCTGTGCATTCAGCTAACAGAGTTAAACCATACTTTTGATTGAGCAGATCTGAACTCTCTTTCTGTAGAAAATGCAACTGGACATTTGGAGCGCTAAGAGAGTAGTAGTGGAAAAAGGAATATATTCAAATATAAACTACACAGAAGCATTCTGTGAAACTTCTTTCTGATCTGAGCATTCAGCTAACAGAGTTAAACCATACTTTTGATTGAGCAGTTTTGAAACACTCTGTCTGTAGAAAATGCAACTGGACATTCGTAGCGCTAAGTGGGTAATAGTGGAAAAAAGAATATGTTCAAATATAAACTACACAGAAGCATTGTATGAAACTTCTTTCTGTTCTGTGCATTCAACTAACAGAGTTGAACCTTACTTTTGATTGAGCCTTTCTGAAACACTCTTTCTGTAGAAACTGCAATTGGACATTCTGAGCGCTAAGAGGCCTATATTGGGAAAAATAATATCTTCAAATAAAAACTACACAGAAGCATTGTGTGAAACTTATTTCTGATATGTTCATTAAGCTAACAGAGTTAAACCATACTTTTGATTGCGCAGTTCTGAACACTCTTTCTGTAGAAAATGCAAGTGGACATTCGGAGCGCTAAGAGGGTAATAGTGGAAAAAGGAATATATTCAAATATAAACTACACAGTAGCATTCTGTGAAAATCCTTTCTGTTCTGTGCATTCAACTAACAGAGTTGAACCTTACTTTTGATTGAGCCGTTCTGAAACACTCTTTCTGTAGAAACTGCAATTGGACATGCTAAGCGCTTAGAGGCCTACATTTTGAAAAAGAATATCTTCAAATTAAAACTACACAGATGCATTCTGTGAAACTTATTTCTGATCTGTTAATTCAGTTAACAGAGATAAAACATATTTTTGATTGAGCAGTTATGAAACACTCTTTTTGTAGAAAATGCAAGTTGAGATTCTGAGCGCTAAGAGGGTAATAGTGGAAAAAGTAATGTCTTCAAATATAAACTACACAGAATCATTCGGTGAAACTTCTTTCTGATCTGTGCATTCAGCTAACAGAGTTAAACCATACTTTTGATTGAGCAGATCTGAACACTCTTTCTGTAGAAAATGCAACTGGACATTTGGAGCGCTAAGAGCGTAGTAGTGGAAAAAGGAATATATTCAAATATAAACTACACAGAAGCATTCTGTGAAACTTCTTTCTGATCTGAGCATTCAGCTAACAGAGTTAAACCATACTTTTGATTGAGCAGTTTTGAAACACTCTGTCTGTAGAAAATGCAACTGGACATTCGTAGCGCTAAGTGGGTAATAGTGGAAAAAGAATATGTTCAAATATAAACTACACAGAAGCATTGTATGAAACTTCTTTCTGTTCTGTGCATTCAACTAACAGAGTTGAACCTTACTTTTGATTGAGCCGTTCTGAAACACTCTTTCTGTAGGAACTGCAATTGGACATTCTGAGCGCTAAGAGGCCTATATTGGGAAAAAGAATGTCTACAAATAAAAACTACACAGAAGAATTTTGTGAAACTTCTTTCTGTTCTGTTTGTTCAACTAAAAGAGTTGAACCTTAGTTTTGATTGAGCCGTTCTGAAACACTCTTTCTGTAGAAAATGCAAGTGGAGATTCGGAGCGCTAAGAGGGTAATAGTGGAAAAAGGAATGTCTCCAAATATAAACTACACAAAATAATTCGGTGAAACTTCTTTCTGATCTGTGCATTCAGCTAACAGAGTTAAACCATACTTTTGATTGAGCAGATCTGAACTCTCTTTCTGTAGAAAATGCAACTGGACATTTGGAGCGCTAAGAGAGTAGTAGTGGAAAAAGGAATATATTCAAATATAAACTACACAGAAGCATTCTGTGAAACTTCTTTCTGATCTGAGCATTCAGCTAACAGAGTTAAACCATACTTTTGATTGAGCAGTTTTGAAACACTCTGTCTGTAGAAAATGCAACTGGACATTCGTAGCGCTCAGTGGGTAATAGTGGAAAAAAGAATATGTTCAAATATAAACTACACAGAAGCATTGTATGAAACTTCTTTCTGTTCTGTGCATTCAACTAACAGAGTTGAACCTTACTTTTGATTGAGCCTTTCTGAAACACTCTTTCTGTAGAAACTGCAATTGGACATTCTGAGCGCTAAGAGGCCTATATTGGGAAAAATAATATCTTCAAATAAAAACTACACAGAAGCATTGTGTGAAACTTATTTCTGATATGTTCATTAAGCTAACAGAGTTAAACCATACTTTTGATTGCGCAGTTCTGAACACTCTTTCTGTAGAAAATGCAAGTGGACATTCGGACCGCTAAGAGGGTAATAGTGGAAAAAGGAATATATTCAAATATAAACTACACAGTAGAATTCTGTGAAAATTCTTTCTGTTCTGTGCATTCAACTAACAGAGTTTAACCTTACTTTTGATTGAGCCGTTCTGAAACACTCTTTCTGTAGAAACTGCAATTGGACATGCTAAGCGCTAAGAGGCCTACATTGGGAAAAAGAATATCTTCAAATAAAAACTACACAGATGCATTCTGTGAAACTTATTTCTGATCTGTAAATTCAGTTAACAGAGATAAAACATATTTTTGATTGAGCAGATATGAAACACTCCTTTGTAGAAAATGCAAGTGGAGATTCGGAGCGCTAAGTGCGTAGTAGTGGAAAAAGGAATATTTTCAAATATAAACTACACAGAAGCATTCTTTGAAACTTCTTTCTGATCTGAGCATTCAGCTAACAGAGTTAAACCATACTTTTGATTGAGCAGTTTTGAAACACTCTGTCTGTAGAAAATGCAACTGGACATTCGTAGCGCTAAGTGGGTAATAGTGGAAAAAAGAATATGTTCATATATAAACTACACAGAAGCATTGTATGAAACTTCTTTCTGTTCTGTGCATTCAACTAACAGAGTTGAACCTTACTTTTGATTGAGCCGTTCTGAAACACTCTTTCTGTAGAAACTGCAATTGGACATTCTGAGCGCTAAGAGGCCTATATTGGGAAAAAGAATGTCTACAAATAAATCTACACAGAAGAATTGTGTGAAACTTCTTTCTGTTCTGTTTGTTCAACTAAAAGAGTTGAACCTTAGTTTTGATTGAGCCGTTCTGAAACACTCTTTCTGTAGAAAATGCAAGTGGAGATTCGGAGCGCTAAGAGGGTAATAGTGGAAAAAGGAATGTCTCCAAATATAAACTTCACAGAATCATTCGGTGAAACTTCTTTCTGATCTGTGCATTCAGCTAACAGAGTTAAACCATACTTTTGATTGAGCAGATCTGAACTCTCTTTCTGTAGAAAATGCAACTGGACATTTGGAGCGCTAAGAGAGTAGTAGTGGAAAAAGGAATATATTCAAATATAAACTACACAGAAGCATTCTGTGAAGCTTCTTTCTGATCTGAGCATTCAGCTAACAGAGTTAAACCATACTTTTGATTGAGCAGTTTTGAAACACTCTGTCTGTAGAAAATGCAACTGGACATTCGTAGCGCTAAGTGGGTAATAGTGGAAAAAAGAATATGTTCAAATATAAACTACACAGAAGCATTGTATGAAACTTCTTTCTGTTCTGTGCATTCAACTAACAGAGTTGAACCTTACTTTTGATTGAGCCTTTCTGAAACACTCTTTCTGTAGAAACTGCAATTGGACATTCTGAGCGCTAAGAGGCCTCTATTGGGAAAAATAATATCTTCAAATAAAAATTACACAGAAGCATTGTGTGAAACTTATTTCTGATATGTTCATTAAGCTAACAGAGTTAAACCATACTTTTGATTGCGCAGTTCTGAACACTCTTTCTGTAGAAAATGCAAGTGGACATTCGGAGCGCTAAGAGGGTAATAGTGGAAAAAGGAATATATTCAAATATAAACTACACAGTAGCATTCTGTGAAAATTCTTTCTGTTCTGTGCATTCAACTAACAGAGTTGAACCTTACTTTTGATTGAGCCGTTCTGAAACACTCTTTCTGTAGAAACTGCAATTGGACATGCTAAGCGCTTAGAGGCCTACATTTTGAAAAAGAATATCTTCAAATAAAAACTACACAGATGCATTCTGTGAAACTTATTTCTGATCTGTAAATTCAGTTAACAGAGATAAAACATATTTTTGATTGAGCAGTTATGAAACACTCTTTTTGTAGAAAATGCAAGTGGAGATTCGGAGCGCTAAGAGGGTTATAGTGGAAAAAGGAATGTCTTCAAATATAAACTACACAGAATCATTCGGTGAAACTTCTTTCTGATCTGTGCATTCAGCTAACAGAGTTAAACCATACTTTTGATTGAGCAGATCTGAACACTCTTTCTGTAGAAAATGCAACTGGACATTTGGAGCGCTAAGAGCGTAGTAGTGGAAAAAGGAATATATTCAAATATAAACTACACAGAAGCATTCTGTGAAACTTCTTTCTGATCTGAGCATTCAGCTAACAGAGTTAAACCATACTTTTGATTGAGCAGTTTTGAAACACTCTGTCTGTAGAAAATGCAACTGGACATTCGTAGCGCTAAGTGGGTAATAGTGGAAAAAAGAATATGTTCAAATATAAACTACACAGAAGCATTGTATGAAACTTCTTTCTGTTCTGTGCATTCAACTAACAGAGTTGAACCTTACTCTTGAATGAGCCGTTCTGAAACACTCTTTCTGTAGAAACTGCAATTGGACATTCTGAGCGCTAAGAGGCCTATATTGGGAAAAAGAATGTCTACAAATAAAAACTACACAGAAGAATTGTGTGAAACTTCTTTCTGTTCTGTTTGTACAACTAAAAGAGTTGAACCTTAGTTTTGATTGAGCCGTTCTGAAACACTCTTTCTGTAGAAAATGCAAGTGGAGATTCGGAGCGCTAAGAGGGTAATAGTGGAAAAAGGAATGTCTCCAAATATAAACTACACAGAATCATTCGGTGAAACTTCTTTCTGATCTGTGCATTCAGCTAACAGAGTTAAACCATACTTATGATTG
The DNA here is from genome assembly GCF_028878055.3 of Symphalangus syndactylus. Classification (NCBI taxonomy): domain Eukaryota; kingdom Metazoa; phylum Chordata; class Mammalia; order Primates; family Hylobatidae; genus Symphalangus; species Symphalangus syndactylus. Next base: position 13,082,734 of record NC_072441.2, read on the forward strand.
AGCAGATCTGAACTCTCTTTCTGTAGAAAATGCAACTGGACATTTGGAGCGCTAAGAGAGTAGTAGTGGAAAAAGGAATATATTCAAATATAAACTACACAGAAGCATTCTGTGAAACTTCTTTCTGATCTGAGCATTCATCTAACAGAGTTAAACCATACTTTTGATTGAGCAGTTTTGAAACGCTCTGTCTGTAGAAAATGCAACTGGACATTCGTAGCGCTAAGTGGGTAATAGTGGAAAAAAGAATATGTTCAAATATAAACTACACAGAAGCATTGTATGAAACTTCTTTCTGTTCTGTGCATTCAACTAACAGAGTTGAACCTTACTTTTGATTGAGCCTTTCTGAAACACTCTTTCTGTAGAAACTGCAATTGGACATTCTGAGCGCTAAGAGGCCTCTATTGGGAAAAATAATATCTTCAAATAAAAACTACACAGAAGCATTGTGTGAAACTTATTTCTGATATGTTCATTAAGCTAACAGAGTTAAACCATACTTTTGATTGCGCAGTTCTGAACACTCTTTCGGTAGAAAATGCAAGTGGACATTCGAGCGCTAAGAGGGTAATAGTGGAAAAAGGAATATATTCAAATATAAACTACACAGTAGCATTCTGTGAAAATTCTTTCTGTTCTGTGCATTCAACTAACAGAGTTGAACCTTACTTTTGATTGAGCCGTTCTGAAACACTCTTTCTGTAGAAACTGCAATTGGACATGCTAAGCGCTAAGAGGCCTACATTGGGAAAAAGAATATATTCAAATAAAAACTACAGAGATGCATTCTGTGAAAGTTATTTCTGATCTGTAAATTCAGTTAACAGAGATAAAACATATTTTTGATTGAGCAGTTATGAAACACTCTTTTTGTAGAAAATGCAAGTGGAGATTCGGAGCGCTAAGAGGGTAACAGTGGAAAAAATAATGTCTTCAAATATAAACTACACAGAATCATTCGGTGAAACTTCTTTCTGATCTGTGCATTCAGCTAACAGAGTTAAACCATACTTTTGATTGAGCAGATCTGGACACTCTTTCTGTAGAAAATGCAACTGGACATTTGGAGCGCTAAGAGCGTAGTAGTGGAAAAAGGAATATATACAAATATAAACTACACAGAAGCATTCTGTGAAACTTCTTTCTGATCTGAGCATTCAGCTAACAGAGTTAAACCATACTTTTGATTGAGCACTTTTGAAACACTCTGTCTGTAGAAAATGCAACTGGACATTCGTAGCGCTAAGTGGGTAATAGTGGAAAAAAGAATATGTTCAAATATAAACTACACAGAAGCATTGTATGAAACTTCTTTCTGTTCTGTGCATTCAACTAACAGAGTTGAACCTTACTTTTGATTGAGCCGTTCTGAAACACTCTTTCTGTAGAAACTGCAATTGGACATTCTGAGCACTAAGAGACCTATATTGGGAAAAAGAATGTCTACAATTAAAAACTACACAGAAGAATTGTGTGAAACTTCTTTCTGTTCTTTTTGTTCAACTAAAAGAGTTGAACCTTAGTTTTGATTGAGCCGTTCTGAAACACTCTTTCTGTAGAAAATGCAAGTGGAGATTTGGAGCGCTAAGAGGGTAATAGTGGAAAAAAGAATGTCTCCAAATATAAACTACAGAGAATCATTCTGTGAAACTTCTTTCTGATCTGTGCATTCAGCTAACAGAGTTAAACCATACTTTTGATTGAGCAGATCTGAACTCTCTTTCTGTAGAAAATGCAACTTTACATTTGGAGCGCTAAGAGAGTAGTAGTGGAAAAAGGAATATATTCAAATATAAACTACACAGAAGCATTCTGTGAAACTTCTTTCTGATCTGAGCATTCAGCTAACAGAGTTAAACCATACTTTTGATTGAGCAGTTTTGAAACACTCTGTCTGTAGAAAATGCAACTGGACATTCGTAGCGCTAAGTGGGTAATAGTGGAAAAAAGAATATGTTCAAATATAAACTACACAGAAGCATTGTATGAAACTTCTTTCTGTTCTGTGCATTCAACTAACAGAGTTGAACCTTAATTTTGATTGAGCCTTTCTGAAACACTCTTTCTGTAGAAACTGCAATTGGACATTCTGAGCGCTAAGAGGTCTCTATTGGGAAAAATAATATCTTCAAATAAAAACTACACAGATGCATTGTGTGAAACTTATTTCTGATATGTTCATTAAGCTAACAGAGTTAAACCATACTTTTGATTGCGCAGTTCTGAACACTCTTTCTGTAGAAAATGCAAGTGGACATTCGGAGCGCTAAGAGGGTAATAGTGGAAAAAGGAATATATTCAAATATAAACTACACAGTAGCATTCTGTGAAAATTCTTTCTGTTCTGTCCATTCAACTAACAGAGTTGAACCTTACTTTTGATTGAGCCGTTCTGAAACACTCTTTCTGTAGAAACTGCAATTAGACATGCTAAGCGCTAAGAGGCCTACATTGAGAAAAAGAATATCTTCAAATAAAAACTACACAGATGCATTCTGTGAAACTTATTTCTGATCTGTAAATTCAGTTAACAGAGATAAAACATATTTTTGATTGATCAGTTATGAAAGACTCCTTTATAGAAAATGCAAGTGGAGATTCGGAGCGCTAAGAGGGTAATAGTGGAAAAAGGAATGTCTTCAAATATAAACTACACAGAATCATTCGGTGAAACTTCTTTCTGATCTGTGCATTCAGCTAACAGAGTTAAACCATACTTTTGATTGAGCAGATCTGAACACTATTTCTGTAGAAAATGCAACTGGACATTTGGAGCGCTAAGAGCGTAGTAGTGGAAAAAGGAATATATTCAAATATAAACTACACAGAAGCATTCTGTGAAACTTCTTTCTGATCTGAGCATTCAGCTAACAGAGTTAAACCATAATTATGATTGAGCAGTTTTGAAACACTCTGTCTGTAGAAAATGCAACTGGACATTCGTAGCGCTAAGTGGGTAATAGTGGAAAAAAGAATATGTTCAAATATAAACTACACAGAAGCATTGTATGAAACTTCTTTCTGTTCTGTGCATTCAACTAACACAGTTGAACCTTACTCTTGAATGAGCCGTTCTGAAACACTCTTTCTGTAGAAACTGCAATTGGACATTCTGAGCGCTAAGAGGCCTATATTGGGAAAAAGAATGTCTACAAATAAAAACTACACAGAAGAATTGTGTGAAACTTCTTTCTGTTCTGTTTGTTCAACTAAAAGAGTTGAACCTTAGTTTTGATTGAGCCGTTCTGAAACACTCTTTCTGTAGAAAATGCAAGTGGAGATTCAGAGAGCTAAGAGGGTAATAGTGGAAAAAGGAATGTCTCCAAATATAAACTACACAGAATCATTCGGTGAAACTTCTTTCTGATCTGTGCATTCAGCTAACAGAGTTAAACCATACTTATGATTGAGCAGATCTGAACTCTCTTTCTGTAGAAAATGCAACTCGACATTTGGAGCGCTAAGAGAGTAGTAGTGGAAAAAGGAATATATTCAAATATAAACTACACAGAAGCATTCTGTGAAAATTCTTTCTGTTCTGTGCATTCAACTAACAGAGTTGAACCTTACTTTTGATTGAGCCGTTCTGAAACACTCTTTCTGTAGAAACTGCAATTGGACATGCTAAGCGCTTAGAGGCCTACATTGGGAAAAAGAATATCTTCAAATAAAAAATACAGAGATGCATTCTGTGAAAGTTATTTCTGATCTGTAAATTCAGTTAACAGAGATAAAACATATTTTTGATTGAGCAGTTATGAAACACTCTTTTTTTAGAAAATGCAAGTGGAGATTCGGAGCGCTAAGAGGGTAATAGTGGAAAAAGGAATGTCTTCAAATATAAACTACACAGAATCATTCGGTGAAACTTCTTTCTGATCTGTGCATTCAGCTAACAGAGTTAAACCATACTTTTGATTGAGCAGATCTGAACACTCTTTCTGTAGAAAATGCAACTGGACATTTGGAGCGCTAAGAGCGTAGTAGTGGAAAAAGGAATATATTCAAATATAAACTACACAGAAGCATTCTGTGAAACTTCTTTCTGATCTGAGCATTCAGCTAACAGAGTTAAACCATACTTTTGATTGAGCAGTTTTGAAACACTCTGTCTGTAGAAAATGCAACTGGACATTCGTAGCGCTAAGTGGGTAATAGTGGAAAAAAGAATATGTTCAAATATAAACTACACAGAAGCATTGTATGAAACTTCTTTCAGTTCTGTGCATTCAACTAACAGAGTTGAACCTTACTTTTGATTGAGCCTTTCTGAAACACTCTTTCTGTAGAAACTGCAATTGGACATTCTGAGCGCTAAGAGGCCTCTATTGGGAAAAATAATATCTTCAAATAAAAACTACACAGAAGCATTGTGTGAAACTTATTTCTGATATGTTCATTAAGCTAACAGAGTTAAACCATACTTTTGATTGCGCAGTTCTGAACACTCTTTCTGTAGAAAATGCAAGTGGACATTCGGAGCGCTAAGAGGGTAATAGTGGAAAAAGGAATATATTCAAATATAAACTACACAGTAGCATTCTGTGAAAATTCTTTCTGTTCTGTGCATTCAACTAACAGAGTTGAACCTTACTTTTGATTGAGCTGTTCTGAAACACTCTTTCTGTAGAAACTGCAATTGGACATGCTAAGCGCTAAGAGGCCTACATTGGGAAAAAGAATATCTTCAAATAAAAACTACACAGATGCATTCTGTGAAACTTATTTCTGATCTGTAAATTCAGTTAACAGAGATAAAACATATTTTTGATTGAGCAGTTATGAAACACTCCTTTGTAGATAATGCAAGTGGAGATTCGGAGCGCTAAGAGCGTAGTAGTGGAAAAAGGAATATTTTCAAATATAAACTACACAGAAGCATTCTTTGAAACTTCTTTCTGATCTGAGCATTCAGCTAACAGAGTTAAACCATACTTTTGATTGAGCAGTTTTGAAACACTCTGTCTGTAGAAAATGCAACTGGACATTCGTAGCGCTAAGTGGGTAATAGTGGAAAAAAGAATATGTTCATATATAAACTACACAGAAGCATTGTATGAAACTTCTTTCTGTTCTGTGCATTCAACTAACAGAGTTGAACCTTACTTTTGATTGAGCCGTTCTGAAACACTCTTTCTGTAGAAACTGCAATTGGACATTCTGAGCGCTAAGAGGCCTATATTGGGAAAAAGAATGTCTACAAATAAAAACTACACAGAAGAATTGTGTGAAACTTCTTTCTGTTCTGTTTGTTCAACTAAAAGATTTGAACCTTAGTTTTGATTGAGCCGTTCTGAAACACTCTTTCTGTAGAAAATGCAAGTGGAGATTCGGAGCGCAAAGAGGGTAATAGTGGAAAAAGGAATGTCTCCAAATATAAACTTCACAGAATCATTCGGTGAAACTTCTTTCTGATCTGTGCATTCAGCTAACAGAGTTAAACCATACTTTTGATTGAGCAGATCTGAACTCTCTTTCTGAAGAAAATGCAACTGGACATTTGGAGCGCTAAGAGAGTAGTAGTGGAAAAAGGAATATATTCAAATATAAACTACACAGAAGCATTCTGTGAAACTTCTTTCTGATCTGAGCATTCAGCTAACAGAGTTAAACCATACTTTTGATTGAGCAGTTTTGAAACACTCTGTCTGTAGAAAATGCAACTGGACATTCGTAGCGCTAAGTGGGTAATAGTGGAAAAAAGAATATGTTCAAATATAAACTACACAGAAGCATTGTATGAAACTTCTTTCTGTTCTGTGCATTCAACTAACAGAGTTGAACCTTACTTTTGATTGAGCCTTTCTGAAACACTCTTTCTGTAGAAACTGCAATTGGACATTCTGAGCGCTAAGAGGCCTATATTGGGAAAAATAATATCTTCAAATAAAAACTACACAGAAGCATTGTGTGAAACTTATTTCTGATATGTTCATTAAGCTAACAGAGTTAAACCATACTTTTGATTGCGCAGTTCTGAACAATCTTTCTGTAGAAAATGCAAGTGGACATTCGGAGCGCTAAGAGGGTAATAGTGGAAAAAGGAATATATTCAAATATAAACTACACAGTAGCATTCTGTGAAAATTCTTTCTGTTCTGTGCATTCAACTAACAGAGTTGAACCTTACTTTTGATTGAGCCGTTCTGAAACACTCTTTCTGTAGAAACTGCAATTGGACATGCTAAGCGCTAAGAGGCCTACATTGGGAAAAAGAATATATTCAAATAAAAACTACAGAGATGCATTCTGTGAAAGTTATTTCTGATCTGTAAATTCAGTTAACAGAGATAAAACATATTTTTGATTGAGCAGTTATGAAACACTCTTTTTGTAGAAAATGCAAGTGGAGATTCGGAGCGCTAAGAGGGTAACAGTGGAAAAAATAATGTCTTCAAATATAAACTACACAGAATCATTCGGTGAAACTTCTTTCTGATCTGTGCATTCAGCTAGCAGAGTTAAACCATACTTTTGATTGAGCAGATCTGGACACTCTTTCTGTAGAAAATGCAACTGGACATTTGGAGCGCTAAGAGCGTAGTAGTGGAAAAAGGAATATATTCAAATATAAACTACACAGAAGCATTGTGTGAAACTTCTTTGTGATCTGAGCATTCAGCTAACAGAGTTAAACCATATTTTGATTGCGCAGTTCTGAACACTCTTTCTGTAGAAAATGCAAGTGGACATTCGGAGCGCTAAGAGGGTAATAGTGGAAATAGGAATATATTCAAATATAAACTACACAGTAGCATTCTGTGAAAATTCTTTCTGTTCTGTGCATTCAACTAACAGAGTTGAATCTTACTTTTGATTGAGCCGTTCTGAAACACTCTTTCTGTAGAAACTGCAATTGGACATGCTAAGCGCTTAGAGGCCTACATTTTGAAAAAGAATATCTTCTAATAAAAACTACACAGATGCATTCTGTGAAACTTATTTCTGATCTGTAAATTCAGTTAACAGAGATAAAACATATTTTTGATTGAGCAGTTATGAAACACACTTTTTGTAGAAAATGCAAGTGGAGATTCGGAGCGCTAAGAGGGTAATAGTGGAAAAAGGAATGTCTTCAAATATAAACTACACAGAATCATTCGGTGAAACTTCTTTCTGATCTGTGCATTCAGCTAACAGAGTTAAACCATACTTTTGATTGAGCAGATCTGAACACTCTTTCTGTAGATAATGCAACTGGACATTTGGAGCGCTAAGAGAGTAGTAGTGGAAAAAGGAATATATTCAAATATAAACTACACAGAAGCATTCTGTGAAACTTCTTTCTGATCTGAGCATTCAGCTAACAGAGTTAAACCATACTTTTGATTGAGCACTTTTGAAACACTCTGTCTGTAGAAAATGCAACTGGACATTCGTAGCGCTAAGTGGGTAATAGTGGAAAAAAGAATATGTTCAAATATAAACTACACAGAAGCATTGTATGAAACTTCTTTCTGTTCTGTGCATTCAACTAACAGAGTTGAACCTTACTTTTGATTGAGCCGTTCTGAAACACTCTTTCTGTAGAAACTGCAATTGGACATTCTGAGCACTAAGAGACCTATATTGGGAAAAAGCATGTCTACAATTAAAAACTACACAGAAGAATTGTGTGAAACTTCTTTCTGTTCTTTTTGTTCAACTAAAAGAGTTGAACCTTAGTTTTGATTGAGCCGTTCTGAAACACTCTTTCTGTAGAAAATGCAAGTGGAGATTTGGAGCGCTAAGAGGGTAATAGTGGAAAAAAGAATGTCTCCAAATATAAACTACACAGAATCATTCTGTGAAACTTCTTTCTTATCTGTGCATTCAGCTAACAGAGTTAAACCATACTTTTGATTGAGCAGATCTGAACTCTCTTTCTGTAGAAAATGCAACTTTACATTTGGAGCGCTAAGAGAGTAGTAGTGGAAAAAGGAATATATTCAAATATAAACTACACAGAAGCATTCTGTGAAACTTCTTTCTGATCTGAGCATTCAGCTAACAGAGTTAAACCATACTTTTGATTGAGCAGTTTTGAAACACTCTGTCTGTAGAAAATGCAACTGGACATTCGTAGCGCTAAGTGGGTAATAGTGGAAAAAAGAATATGTTCAAATATAAACTACACAGAAGCATTGTATGAAACTTCTTTCTGTTCTGTGCATTCAACTAACAGAGTTGAACCTTACTTTTGATTGAGCCTTTCTGAAACACTCTTTCTGTAGAAACTGCAATTGGACATTCTGAGCGCTAAGAGGCCTCTATTGGGAAAAATAATATCTTCAAATAAAAACTACACAGATGCATTGTGTGAAACTTATTTCTGATATGTTCATTAAGCTAACAGAGTTAAACCATACTTTTGATTGCGCAGTTCTGAACACTCTTTCTGTAGAAAATGCAAGTGGACATTCGGAGCGCTAAGAGGGTAATAGTGGAAAAAGGAATATATTCAAATATAAACTACACAGTAGCATTCAGTGAAAATTCTTTCTGTTCTGTCCATTCAACTAACAGAGTTGAACCTTACTTTTGATTGAGCCGTTCTGAAACACTCTTTCTGTAGAAACTGCAATTAGACATGCTAAGCGCTAAGAGGCCTACATTGAGAAAAAGAATATCTTCAAATAAAAACTACACAGATGCATTCTGTGAAACTTATTTCTGATCTGTAAATTCAGTTAACAGAGATAAAACATATTTTTGATTGATCAGTTATGAAACACTCCTTTGTAGAAAATGCAAGTGGAGATTCGGAGCGCTAAGAGGGTAATAGTGGAAAAAGGAATGTCTTCAAATATAAACTACACAGAATCATTCGGTGAAACTTCTTTCTGATCTGTGCATTCAGCTAACAGAGTTAAACCATACTTTTGATTGAGCAGATCTCAACACTATTTCTGTAGAAAATGCAACTGGACATTTGGAGCGCTAAGAGCGTAGTAGTGGAAAAAGGAATATATTCAAATATAAACTACACAGAAGCATTCTGTGAAACTTCTTTCTGATCTGAGCATTCAGCTAACAGAGTTAAACCATACTTTTGATTGAGCAGTTTTGAAACACTCTGTCTGTAGAAAATGCAACTGGACATTCGTAGCGCTAAGTGGGTAATAGTGGAAAAAAGAATATGTTCAAATATAAACTACACAGAAGCATTGTATGAAACTTCTTTCTGTTCTGTGCATTCAACTAACACAGTTGAACCTTACTCTTGAATGAGCCGTTCTGAAACACTCTTTCTGTAGAAACTGCAATTGGACATTCTGAGCGCTAAGAGGCCTATATTGGGAAAAAGAATGTCTACAAATAAAAACTACACAGAAGAATTGTGTGAAACTTCTTTCTGTTCTGTTTGTTCAACTAAAAGAGTTGAACCTTAGTTTTGATTGAGCCGTTCTGAAACACTCTTTCTGTAGAAAATGCAAGTGGAGATTCGGAGAGCTAAGAGGGTAATAGTGGAAAAAGGAATGTCTCCAAATATAAACTACACAGAATCATTCGGTGAAACTTCTTTCTGATCTGTGCATTCAGCTAACAGAGTTAAACCATACTTATGATTGAGCAGATCTGAACTCTCTTTCTGTAGAAAATGCAACTGGACATTTGGAGCGCTAAGAGAGTAGTAGTGGAAAAAGGAATATATTCAAATATAAACTACACAGAAGCATTCTGTGAAAATTCTTTCTGTTCTGTGCATTCAACTAACAGAGTTGAACCTTACTTTTGATTGAGCCGTTCTGAAACACTCTTTCTGTAGAAACTGCAATTGGACATGCTAAGCGCTTAGAGGCCTACATTGGGAAAAAGAATATCTTCAAATAAAAACTACAGAGATGCATTCTGTGAAAGTTATTTCTGATCTGTAAATTCAGTTAACAGAGATAAAACATATTTTTGATTGAGCAGTTATGAAACACTCTTTTTTTAGAAAATGCAAGTGGAGATTCGGAGCGCTAAGAGGGTAATAGTGGAAAAAGGAATGTCTTCAAATATAAACTACACAGAATCATTCGGTGAAACTTCTTTCTGATCTGTGCATTCAGCTAACAGAGTTAAACCATACTTTTGATTGAGCAGATCTGAACACTCTTTCTGTAGAAAATGCAACTGGACATTTGGAGCGCTAAGAGCGTAGTAGTGGAAAAAGGAATATATTCAAATATAAACTACACAGAAGCATTCTGTGAAACTTCTTTCTGATCTGAGCATTCAGCTAACAGAGTTAAACCATACTTTTGATTGAGCAGTTTTGAAACACTCTGTCTGTAGAAAATGCAACTGGACATTCGTAGCGCTAAGTGGGTAATAGTGGAAAAAGAATATGTTCAAATATAAACTACACAGAAGCATTGTATGAAACTTCTTTCTGTTCTGCGCATTCAACTAACAGAGTTGAACCATACTTTTGATTGAGCCGTTCTGAAACACTCTTTCTGTAGAAACTGCAATTGGACATTCTGAGCGCTAAGAGGCCTATATTGGGAAAAAAATGTCTACAAATAAAAACTACACAGAAGAATTGTGTGAAACTTCTTTCTGTTCTGTTTGTTCAACTAAAAGAGTTGAACCTTAGTTTTGATTGAGCCGTTCTGAAACACTCTTTCTGTAGAAAATGCAAGTGGAGATTCGGAGCGCTAAGAGGGTAATAGTGGAAAAAGGAATGTCTCCAAATATAAACTTCACAGAATCATTCGGTGAAACTTCTTTCTGATCTGTGCATTCAGCTAACAGAGTTAAACCATACTTTTGATTGAGCAGATCTGAACACTCTTTCTGTAGAAAATGCAACTGGACATTTGGAGCGCTAAGAGCGTAGTAGTGGAAAAAGGAATATATTCAAATATAAACTACACAGAAGCATTCTGTGAAACTTCTTTCTGATCTGAGCATTCAGCTAATAGAGTTAAACCATACTTTTGATTGAGCAGTTTTGAAACACTCTGTCTGTAGAAAATGCAACTGGACATTCGTAGCGCTAAGTGGGTAATAGTGGAAAAAGAATGTGTTCAAATATAAACTACAGAGAAGCATTGTATGAAACTTCTTTCTGTTCTGCGCATTCAACTAACAGAGTTGAACCTTACTTTTGATTGAGCCGTTCTGAAACACTCTTTCTGTAGAAACTGCAATTGGACATTCTGAGCGCTAAGAGGCCTATATTGGGAAAAAGAATGTCTACAAATAAAAACTACACAGAAGAATTGTGTGAAACTTCTTTCTGTTCTGTTTGTTCAACTAAAAGAGTTGAACCTTAGTTTTGATTGAGCCGTTCTGAAACACTCTTTCTGTAGAAAATGCAAGTGGAGATTCGGAGCGCTAAGAGGGTAATAGTGGAAAAAGGAATGTCTCCAAATATAAACTTCACAGAATCATTCGGTGAAACTTCTTTCTGATCTGTGCATTCAGCTAACAGAGTTAAACCATACTTTTGATTGAGCAGATCTGAACACTCTTTCTGTAGAAAATGCAACTGGACATTTGGAGCGCTAAGAGCGTAGTAGTGGAAAAAGGAATATATTCAAATATAAACTACACAGAAGCATTCTGTGAAACTTCTTTCTGATCTGAGCATTCAGCTAATAGAGTTAAACCATACTTTTGATTGAGCAGTTTTGAAACACTCTGTCTGTAGAAAATGCAACTGGACATTCGTAGCGCTAAGTGGGTAATAGTGGAAAAAGAATGTGTTCAAATATAAACTACAGAGAAGCATTGTATGAAACTTCTTTCTGTTCTGCGCATTCAACTAACAGAGTTGAACCTTACTTTTGATTGAGCCGTTCTGAAACACTCTTTCTGTAGAAACTGCAATTGGACATTCTGAGCGCTAAGAGGCCTATATTGGGAAAAAGAATGTCTACAAATAAAAACTACACAGAAGAATTGTGTGAAACTTCTTTCTGTTCTGTTTGTTCAACTAAAAGAGTTGAACCTTAGTTTTGATTGAGCCGTTCTGAAACACTCTTTCTGTAGAAAATGCAAGTGGAGATTCGGAGCGCTAAGAGGGTAATAGTGGAAAAAGGAATGTCTCCAAATATAAACTTCACAGAATCATTCGGTGAAACTTCTTTCTGATCTGTGCATTCAGCTAACAGAGTTAAACCATACTTTTGATTGAGCAGTTTTAAAACACTCTGTCTGTAGAAAATGCAAGTGGACATTCGGAGCGCTAAGAGGGTAATAGTGGAAAAAGGAATATATTCAAATATAAACTACACAGTAGCATTCTGTGAAAATTCTTTCTGTTCTGTGCATTCAACTAACAGAGTTGAACCTTACTTTTGATTGAGCCGTTCTGAAACACTCTTTCTGTAGAAACTGCAATTGGACATGCTAAGCGCTAAGAGGCCTACATTGGGAAAAAGAATATCTTCAAATAAAAACTACACAGATGCATTCTGTGAAACTTATTTCTGATCTGTAAATTCAGTTAACAGAGATAAAACATATTTTTGATTGAGCAGTTATGAAACACTCCTTTGTAGAAAATGCAAGTGGAGATTCCGAGCGCTAAGAGCGTAGTAGTGGAAAAAGGAATATTTTCAAATATAAACTACACAGAAGCATTCTTTGAAACTTCTTTCTGATCTGAGCATTCAGCTAACAGAGTTAAACCATACTTTTTATTGAGCAGTTTTGAAACACTCTGTCTGTAGAAAATGCAACTGGACATTCGTAGCGCTAAGTGGGTAATAGTGGAAAAAAGAATATGTTCATATATAAACTACACAGAAGCATTGTATGAAACTTTTTTCTGTTCTGTGCATTCAACTAACAGAGTTGAACCTTACTTTTGATTGAGCCGTTCTGAAACACTCTTTCTGTAGAAACTGCAATTGGACATTCTGAGCGCTAAGAGGCCTATATTGGGAAAAAGAATGTCTACAAATAAAAACTACACAGAAGAATTGTGTGAAACTTCTTTCTGTTCTGTTTGTTCAACTAAAAGAGTTGAACCTTAGTTTTGATTGAGCCGTTCTGAAACACTCTTTCTGTAGAAAATGCAAGTGGAGATTCGGAGCGCTAAGAGGGTAATAGTGGAAAAAGGAATGTCTCCAAATATAAACTTCACAGAATCATTCGGTGAAACTTCTTTCTGATCTGTGCATTCAGCTAACAGAGTTAAACCATACTTTTGATTGAGCAGATCTGAACTCTCTTTCTGAAGAAAATGCAACTGGACATTTGGAGCGCTAAGAGAGTAGTAGTGGAAAAAGGAATATATTCAAATATAAACTACACAGAAGCATTCTGTGAAACTTCTTTCTGATCTGAGCATTCAGCTAACAGAGTTAAACCATACTTTTGATTGAGCAGTTTTGAAACACTCTGTCTGTAGAAAATGCAACTGGACATTCGTAGCGCTAAGTGGGTAATAGTGGAAAAAAGAATATGTTCAAATATAAACTACACAGAAGCATTGTATGAAACTTCTTTCTGTTCTGTGCATTCAACTAACAGAGTTGAACCTTACTTTTGATTGAGCCTTTCTGAAACACTCTTTCTGTAGAAACTGCAATTGGACATTCTGAGCGCTAAGAGGCCTATATTGGGAAAAATAATATCTTCAAATAAAAACTACACAGAAGCATTGTGTGAAACTTATTTCTGATATGTTCATTAAGCTAACAGAGTTAAACCATACTTTTGATTGCGCAGTTCTGATCACTCTTTCTGTAGAAAATGCAAGTGGACATTCGGAGCGCTAAGAGGGTAATAGTGGAAAAAGGAATATATTCAAATATAAACTACACAGTAGCATTCTGTGAAAATTCTTTCTGTTCTGTGCATTCAACTAACAGAGTTGAACCTTACTTTTGATTGAGCCGTTCTGAAACACTCTTTCTGTAGAAACTGCAATTGGACATGCTAAGCGCTTAGAGGCCTACATTTTGAAAAAGAATATCTTCTAATAAAAACTACACAGATGCATTCTGTGAAACTTATTTCTGATCTGTAAATTCAGTTAACAGAGATAAAACATATTTTTGATTGAGCAGTTATGAAACACTCTTTTTGTAGAAAATGCAAGTGGAGATTCGGAGCGCTAAGAGGGTAATAGTGGAAAAAGGAATGTCTTCAAATATAAACTACACAGAATCATTCGGTGAAACTTCTTTCTGATCTGTGCATTCAGCTAACAGAGTTAAACCATACTTTTGATTGAGCAGATCTGAACACTCTTTCTGTAGAAAATGCAACTGGACATTTGGAGCGCTAAGAGCGTAGTAGTGGAAAAAGGAATATATTCAAATATAAACTACACAGAAGCATTCTGTGAAACTTCTTTCTGATCTGAGCATTCAGCTAACAGAGTTAAACCATACTTTTGATTGAGCAGTTTTGAAACACTCTGTCTGTAGAAAATGCAACTGGACATTCGTAGCGCTAAGTGGGTAATAGTGGAAAAAGAATATGTTCAAATATAAACTACACAGAAGCATTGTATGAAACTTCTTTCTGTTCTGTGCATTCAACTAACAGAGTTGAACCTTACTTTTGATTGAGCCGTTCTGAAACACTCTTTCTGTAGAAACTGCAATTGGACATTCTGAGCGCTAAGAGGCCTATATTGGGAAAAAGAATGTCTACAAATAAAAACTACACAGAAGAATTGTGTGAAACTTCTTTCTGTTCTGTTTGTTCAACTAAAAGAGTTGAACCTTAGTTTTGATTGAGCCGTTCTGAAACACTCTTTCTGTAGAAAATGCAAGTGGAGATTCGGAGCGCTAAGAGGGTAATAGTGGAAAAAGGAATGTCTCCAAATATAAACTACACAGAATCATTCGGTGAAACTTCTTTCTGATCTGTGCATTCAGCTAACAGTGTTAAACCATACTTTTGATTGAGCAGATCTGAACTCTCTTTCTGTAGAAAATGCAACTGGACATTTGGAGCGCTAAGAGAGTAGTAGTGGAAAAAGGAATATATTCAAATATAAACTACACAGAAGCATTCTGTGAAACTTCTTTCTGATCTGAGCATTCAGCTAACAGAGTTAAACCATACTTTTGATTGAGCAGTTTTGAAACACTCTGTCTGTAGAAAATGCAACTGGACATTCGTAGCGCTAAGTGGGTAATAGTGGAAAAAAGAATATGTTCAAATATAAACTACACAGAAGCATTGTATGAAACTTCTTTCTGTTCTGTGCATTCAACTAACAGAGTTGAACCTTACTTTTGATTGAGCCTTTCTGAAACACTCTTTCTGTAGAAACTGCAATTGGACATTCTGAGCGCTAAGAGGCCTATATTGGGAAAAATAATATCTTCAAATAAAAACTACACAGAAGCATTGTGTGAAACTTATTTCTGATATGTTCATTAAGCTAACAGAGTTAAACCATACTTTTGATTGCGCAGTTCTGAACACTCTTTCTGTAGAAAATGCAAGTGGACATTCGGAGCGCTAAGAGGGTAATAGTGGAAAAAGGAATATATTCAAATATAAACTACACAGTAGCATTCTGTGAAAATTCTTTCTGTTCTGTGCATTCAACTAACAGAGTTGAACCTTACTTTTGATTGAGCCGTTCTGAAACACTCTTTCTGTAGAAACTGCAATTGGACATGCTAAGCGCTAAGAGGCCTACATTGGGAAAAAGAATATCTTCAAATAAAAACTACACAGATGCATTCTGTGAAACTTATTTCTGATCTGTAAATTCAGTTAACAGAGATAAAACATATTTTTGATTGAGCAGTTATGAAACACTCCTTTGTAGATAATGCAAGTGGAGATTCGGAGCGCTAAGAGCGTAGTAGTGGAAAAAGGAATATTTTCAAATATAAACTACACAGAAGCATTCTTTGAAACTTCTTTCTGATCTGAGCATTCAGCTAACAGAGTAAAACCATACTTTTGATTGAGCAGTTTTGAAACACTCTGTCTGTAGAAAATGCAACTGGACATTCGTAGCGCTAAGTGGGTAATAGTGGAAAAAAGAATATGTTCATATATAAACTACACAGAAGCATTGTATGAAACTTCTTTCTGTTCTGTGCATTCAACTAACAGAGTTGAACCTTACTTTTGATTGAGCCGTTCTGAAACACTCTTTCTGTAGAAACTGCAATTGGACATTCTGAGCGCTAAGAGGCCTATATTGGGAAAAAGAATGTCTACAAATAAAAACTACACAGAAGAATTGTGTGAAACTTCTTTCTGTTCTGTTTGTTCAACTTAAAGAGTTGAACCTTAGTTTTGATTGAGCCGTTCTGAAACACTCTTTCTGTAGAAAATGCAAGTGGAGATTCGGAGCGCTAAGAGGGTAATAGTGGAAAAAGGAATGTCTCCAAATATAAACTTCACAGAATCATTCGGTGAAACTTCTTTCTGATCTGTGCATTCAGCTAACAGAGTTAAACCATACTTTTGATTGAGCAGATCTGAACTCTCTTTCTGAAGAAAATGCAACTGGACATTTGGAGCGCTAAGAGAGTAGTAGTGGAAAAAGGAATATATTCAAATATAAACTACACAGAAGCATTCTGTGAAACTTCTTTCTGATCTGAGCATTCAGCTAACAGAGTTAAACCATACTTTTGATTGAGCAGTTTTGAAACACTCTGTCTGTAGAAAATGCAACTGGACATTCGTAGCGCTAAGTGGGTAATAGTGGAAAAAAGAATATGTTCAAATATAAACTACACAGAAGCATTGTATGAAACTTCTTTCTGTTCTGTGCATTCAACTAACAGAGTTGAACCTTACTTTGATTGAGCCTTTCTGAAACACTCTTTCTGTAGAAACTGCAATTGGACATTCTGAGCGCTAAGAGGCCTCTATTGGGAAAAATAATATCTTCAAATAAAAACTACACAGAAGCATTGTGTGAAACTTATTTCTGATATGTTCATTAAGCTAACAGAGTTAAACCATACTTTTGATTGCGCAGTTCTGAACACTCTTTCTGTAGAAAATGCAAGTGGACATTCGGAGCGCTAAGAGGGTATTAGTGGAAAAAGGAATATATTCAAATATAAACTACACAGTAGCATTCTGTGAAAATTCTTTCTGTTCTGTCCATTCAACTAACAGAGTTGAACCTTACTTTTGATTGAGCCGTTCTGAAACACTCTTTCTGTAGAAACTGCAATTAGACATGCTAAGCGCTAAGAGGCCTACATTGAGAAAAAGAATATCTTCTAATAAAAACTACACAGATGCATTCTGTGAAACTTATTTCTGATCTGTAAATTCAGTTAACAGAGATAAAACATATTTTTGATTGATCAGTTATGAAACACTCCTTTGTAGAAAATGCAAGTGGAGATTCGGAGCGCTAAGAGGGTAATAGTGGAAAAAGGAATGTCTTCAAATATAAACTACACAGAATCATTCGGTGAAACTTCTTTCTGCTCTGTGCATTCAGCTAACAGAATTAAACCATACTTTTGATTGAGCAGATCTGAACACTATTTCTGTAGAAAATGCAATTGGACATTTGGAGCGCTAAGAGCGTAGTAGTGGAAAAAGTAATATATTCAAATATAAACTACACAGAAGCATTCTGTGAAACTTCTTTCTGATCTGAGCATTCAGCTAACAGAGTTAAACCATACTTTTGATTGAGCAGTTTTGAAACACTCTGTCTGTAGAAAACGCAACTGGACATTCGTAGCGCTAAGTGGGTAATAGTGGAAAAAAGAATATGTCCAAATATAAACTACACAGAAGCATTGTATGAAACTTCTTTCTGTTCTGTGCATTCAACTAACAGAGTTGAACCTTACTCTTGAATGAGCCGTTCTGAAACACTCTTTCTGTAGAAACTGCAATTGGACATTCTGAGCGCTAAGAGGCCTATATTGGGAAAAAGAATGTCTACAAATAAAAACTACACAGAAGAATTGTGTGAAACTTCTTTCTGTTCTGTTTGTTCAACTAAAAGAGTTGAACCTTAGTTTTGATTGAGCCGTTCTGAAACACCCTTTCTGTAGGAAATGCAAGTGGAGATTCGGAGCGCTAAGAGGGTAATAGTGGAAAAAGGAATGTCTCCAAATATAAACTACACAGAATCATTCGGTGAAACTTCTTTCTGATCTGTGCATTCAGCTAACAGAGTTAAACCATACTTATGATTGAGCAGATCTGAACTCTCTTTCTGTAGAAAATGCAACTGGACATTTGGAGCGCTAAGAGAGTAGTAGTGGAAAAAGGAATATATTCAAATATAAACTACACAGAAGCATTCTGTGAAACTTCTTTCTGATCTGAGCATTCAGCTAACAGAGTTAAACCATAGTTTTGATTGAGCAGTTTTGAAACGCTCTGTCTGTAGAAAATGCAACTGGACATTCGTAGCGCTAAGTGGGTAATAGTGGAAAAAAGAATATGTTCAAATATAAACTACACAGAAGCATTGTATGAAACTTCTTTCTGTTCTGTGCATTCAACTAACAGAGTTGAACCTTACTTTTGATTGAGCCTTTCTGAAACACTCTTTCTGTAGAAACTGCAATTGGACATTCTGAGCGCTAAGAGGCCTATATTGTGAAAAATAATATCTTCAAATAAAAACTACACAGAAGCATTGTGTGAAACTTACTGCTGATATGTTCATTAAGCTAACAGAGTTAAACCATACTTTTGATTGCGCAGTTCTGAACACTCTTTCTGTAGAAAATGCAAGTGGACATTCGGAGCGCTAAGAGGGTAATAGTGGAAAAAGGAATATATTCAAATATAAACTACACAGTAGCATTCTGTGAAAATTCTTTCTGTTCTGTGCATTCAACTAACAGATTTGAACCTTACTTTTGATTGAGCCGTTCTGAAACACTCTTTCTGTAGAAACTGCAATTGGACATGCTAAGCGCTTAGAGGCCTACATTTTGAAAAAGAATATCTTCTAATAAAAACTACACAGATGCATTCTGTGAAACTTATTTCTGATCTGTAAATTCAGTTAACAGAGATAAAACATATTTTTGATTGAGCAGTTATGAAACACTCTTTTTGTAGAAAATGCAAGTGGAGATTCGGAGCGCTAAGAGGGTAATACTGGAAAAAGGAATGTCTTCAAATATAAACAACACAGAATCATTCGGTGAAACTTCTTTCTGATCTGTGCATTCAGCTAACAGAGTTAAACCATACTTTTGATTGAGCAGATCTGAACTCTCTTTCTGTAGAAAATGCAACTGGACATTTGGAGCGCTAAGAGCGTAGTAGTGGAAAAAGGAATATATTCAAATATAAACTACACAGAAGCATTCTGTGAAACTTCTTTCTGAGCTGAGCATTCAGCTAACAGAGTTAAAGCATACTTTTGATTGAGCAGTTTTGAAACACTCTGTCTGTAGAAAATGCAACTGGACATTCTTAGCGCTAAGTGGGTAATAGTGGAAAAAGAATATGTTCAAATATAAACTACACAGAAGCATTGTATGAAACTTCTTTCTGTTCTGTGCATTCAACTAACAGAGTTGAACCTTACTTTTGATTGAGCCGTTCTGAAACACTCTTTCTGTAGAAACTGCAAATGGACATTATGAGCGCTAAGAGGCCTATATTGGGAAAAAGAATGTCTACAAATAAAAACTACACAGAAGAATTATGTGAAACTTCTTTCTGTTCTGTTTGTTCAACTAAAAGAGTTGAACCTTAGTTTTGATTGAGCCGTTCTGAAACACTCTTTCTGTAGAAAATGCAAGTGGAGATTCGGAGCGCTAAGAGGGTAATAGTGGAAAAAGGAATGTCTCCAAATATAAACTACACAGAATCATTCGGTGAAACTTCTTTCTGATCTGTGCATTCAGCTAACAGAGTTAAACCATACTTTTGATTGAGCAGATCTGAACTCTCTTTCTGTAGAAAATGCAACTGGACATTTGGAGCGCTAAGAGAGTAGTAGTGGAAAAAGGAATATATTCAAATATTAACTACACAGAAGCATTCTGTAAAACTTCTTTCTGATCTGAGCATTCAGCTAACAGAGTTAAACCATACTTTTGATTGAGCAGTTTTGAAACACTCTGTCTGTAGAAAATGCAACTGGACATTCGTAGCGCTAAGTGGGTAATAGTGGAAAAAAGAATATGTTCAAATATAAACTACACAGAAGCATTGTATGAAACTTCTTTCTGTTCTGTGCATTCAACTAACAGAGTTGAACCTTACTTTTGATTGAGCCTTTCTGAAACACTCTTTCTGTAGAAACTGCAATTGGACATTCTGAGCGCTAAGAGGCCTATATTGGGAAAAATAATATCTTCAAATAAAAACTACACAGAAGCATTGTGTGAAACTTATTTCTGATATGTTCATTAAGCTAACAGAGTTAAACCATACTTTTGATTGCGCAGTTCTGAACACTCTTTCTGTAGAAAATGCAAGTGGACATTCGGAGCGCTAAGTGGGTAATAGTGGAAAAAGGAATATATTCAAATATAAACTACACAGTAGCATTCTGTGAAAATTCTTTCTGTTCTGTGCATTCAACTAACAGAGTTGAACCTTACTTTTGATTGAGCCGTTCTGAAACACTCTTTCTGTAGAAACTGCAATTGGACATGCTAAGCGCTAAGAGGCCTACATTGGGAAAAAGAATATCTTCAAATAAAAACTACACAGATGCATTCTGTGAAACTTATTTCTGATCTGTAAATTCAGTTAACAGAGATAAAACATATTTTTGATTGAGCAGTTATGAAACACTCCTTTGTAGAAAATGCAAGTGGAGATTCGGAGCGCTAAGAGCGTAGTAGTGGAAAAAGGAATATTTTCAAATATAAACTACACAGAAGCATTCTTTGAAACTTCTTTCTGATCTGTGCATTCAGCTAACAGAGTTAAACCATACTTTTGATTGAGCAGATCTGAACACTCTTTCTGTAGAAAATGCAACTGGACATTTGGAGCGCTAAAAGCGTAGTAGTGGAAAAAGGAATATATTCAAATATAAACTACACAGAAGCATTCTGTGAAACTTCTTTCTGATCTGAGCATTCAGCTAACAGAGTTAAACCATACTTTTGATTGAGCAGTTTTAAAACACTCTGTCTCTAGAAAATGAAACTGGACATTCGTAGCGCTAAGTGGGTAAGAGTGGAAAAAAGAATATGTTCAAATATAAACTACACAGAAGCATTGTATGAAACTTCTTTCTGTTCTGTGCATTCAACTAACAGAGTTGAACCTTACTTTTGATTGAGCCGTTCTGAAACACTCTTTCTGTAGAAACTGCAATTGGACATTCTGAGCGCTAAGAGGCCTATATTGGGAAAAAGAATGTCTACAAATAAAAACTACACAGAAGAATTGTGTGAAACTTCTTTCTGTTCTGTTTGTTCAACTAAAAGAGTTGAACCTTAGTTTTGATTGAGCCGTTCTGAAACACTCTTTCTGTAGAAAATGCAAGTGGAGATTCGGAGCGCTAAGAGGGTAATAGTGGAAAAAGGAATGTCTCCAAATATAAACTACACAGAATCATTCGGTGAAACTTCTTTCTGATCTGTGCATTCAGCTAACAGAGTTAAACCATACTTTTGATTGAGCAGATCTGAACTCTCTTTCTGTAGAAAATGCAACTGGACATTTGGAGCGCTAAGAGAGTAGTAGTGGAAAAAGGAATATATTCAAATATAAACTACACAGAAGCATTCTGTGAAACTTCTTTCTGATCTGAGCATTCAGCTAACAGAGTTAAACCATACTTTTGATTGAGCAGTTTTGAAACACTCTGTCTGTAGAAAATGCAACTGGACATTCGTAGCGCTAAGTGGGTAATAGTGGAAAAAAAATATGTTCAAATATAAACTACACAGAAGCATTGTATGAAACTTCTTTCTGTTCTGTGCATTCAACTAACAGAGTTGAACCTTACTTTTGATTGAGCCTTTCTGAAACACTCTTTCTGTAGAAACTGCAATTGGACATTCTGAGCGCTAAGAGGACTATATTGGGAAAAATAATATCTTCAAATAAAAACTACACAGAAGGATTGTGTGAAATTATTTCTGATATGTTCATTAAGCTAACAGAGTTAAACCATACTTTTGATTGCGCAGTTCTGAACACTCTTTCGGTAGAAAATGCAAGTAGACATTCGGAGCGCTAAGAGGGTAATAGTGGAAAAAGGAATATATTCAAATATAAACTACACAGTAGCATTCTGTGAAACTTCTTTCTGTTCTGTGCATTCAACAAACAGAGTTGAACCTTACTTTTGATTGAGACGTTCTGAAACACTCTTTCTGTAGAAACTGCAATTGGACATGCTAAGCGCTAAGAGGCCTACATTTTGAAAAAGAATATCTTCAAATAAAAACTACACAGATGCATTCTGTGAAACATATTTCTGATCTGTAAATTCAGTTAACAGAGATAAAACATATTTTTGATTGAGCAGTTATGAAACACTCTTTTTGTAGAAAATGCAAGTGGAGATTCCGAGCGCTAAGAGGGTAATAGTGGAAAAAGGAATGTCTTCAAATATAAACTACACAGAATCATTCGGTGAAACTTCTTTCTGATCTGTGCATTCAGCTAACAGAGTTAAACCATGCTTTTGATTGAGCAGATCTGAACACTCTTTCTGTAGAAAATGCAACTGGACATTTGGAGCGCTAAGAGCGTAGTAGTGGAAAAAGGAATATATTCAAATATAAACTACACAGAAGCATTCTGTGAAACTTCTTTCTGATCTGAGCATTCAGCTAACAGAGTTAAACCATACTTTTGATTGAGCAGTTTTGAAACACTCTGTCTGTAGAAAATGCAACTGGACATTCGTAGCGCTAAGTGGGTAATAGTGGAAAAAACAATATGTTCAAATATAAACTACACAGAAGCATTGTATGAAACTTCTTTCTGTTCTGTGCATTCAACTAACACAGTTGAACCTTACTTTTGATTGAGCCGTTCTGAAACACTCTTTCTGTAGAAACTGCAATTGGACATTCTGAGCGCTAAGAGGCCTATATTGGGAAAAAGAATGTCTACAAATAAAAACTACACAGAAGAATTGTGTGAAACTTCTTTCTGTTCTGTTTGTTCAACTAAAAGAGTTGAACCTTAGTTTTGATTGAGCCGTTCTGAAACACACTTTCTGTAGAAAATGCAAGTGGAGATTCGGAGCGCTAAGAGGGTAATAGTGGAAAAAGGAATGTCTCCAAATATAAACTACACAGAATCATTCGGTGAAACTTCTTTCTGATCTGTGCATTCAGCTAACAGAGTTAAACCATACTTTTGATTGAGCAGATATGAACTCTCTTTCTGTAGAAAATGCAACTGGACATTTGGAGCGCTAAGAGAGTAGTAGTGGAAAAAGGAATATATTCAAATATAAACTACACAGAAGCATTCTGTGAAACTTCTTTCTGATCTGAGCATTCAGCTAACAGAGTTTAACCATACTTTTGATTGAGCAGTTTTGAAACACTCTGTCTGTAGAAAATGCAACTGGACATTCGTAGCGCTAAGTGGGTAATAGTGGAAAAAAGAATATGTTCAAATATAAACTACACAGAAGCATTATATGAAACTTCTTTCTGTTCTGTGCATTCAACTAACAGAGTTGAACCTTACTTTTGATTGAGCCTTTCTGAAACACTCTTTCTGTAGAAACTGCAATTGGACATTCTGAGCGCTAAGAGGCATATATTGGGAAAAAAAATATCTTCAAATAAAAACTACACAGAAGCATTGTGTGAAACTTACTTCTGATATGCTCATTAAGCTAAAAGAGTTAAACCATACTTTTGATTGCGCAGTTCTGAACACTCTTTCTGTAGAAAATGCAAGTGGACATGCAGAGCGCTAAGAGGGTAATAGTGGAAAAAGGAATATATTCAAATTTAAACTACACAGTAGCATTCTGTGAAAATTCTTTCTGTTCTGTGCATTCAACTAACAGAGTTGAACCTTACTTTTGATTGAGCCGTTCTGAAACACTCTTTCTGTAGAAACTGCAATTGGACATGCTAAGTGCTAAGAGGCCAACATTGGAAAAAGAATATCTTCAAATAAAAACTACACAGATGCATTCTGTGAAACTTATTTCTGATCTGTAAATTCAGTTAACAGAGATAAAACATATTTTTGATTGAGCAGTTATGAAACACTCTTTTTGTAGAAAATGCAAGTGGAGATTCGGAGCGCTAAGAGGGTAATAGTGGAAAAAGGAATGTCTTCAAATATAAACTACACAGAATCATTCGGTGAAACTTCTTTCTGATCTGTGCATTCAGCTAACAGAGTTAAACCATACTTTTGATTGAGCAGATCTGAACACTCTTTCTGTAGAAAATGCAACTGGACATTTGGAGCGCTAAGAGCGTAGTAGTGGAAAAAGGAATATATTCAAATATAAACTACACAGAAGCATTCTGTGAAACTTCTTTCTGGTCTGAGCATTCAGCTAACAGAGTTAAACCATACTTTTGATTGAGCAGTTTTGAAACACTCTGTCTGTAGGAAATGCAACTGGACATTCGTAGCGCTAAGTGGGTAATAGTGGAAAAAAGAATATGTTCAAATATAAACTACACAGAAGCATTGTATGAAACTTCTTTCTGTTCTGTGCATTCAACTAACAGAGTTGAACCTTACTTTTGATTGAGCCCTTCTGAAACACTCTTTTGTAGAAACAGCAATTGGACATTCTGAGCGCTAAGAGGCCTATATTGGGAAAAAGAATGTCTACAAATAAAAACTACACAGAAGAATTGTGTGAAACTACTTTTTGTTCTGTTTGTTCAACTAAAAGAGTTGAACCTTAGTTTTGATTGAGCCGTTCTGAAACACTCTTTCTGTAGAAAATGCAAGTGGAGATTCGGAGCGCTAAGAGGGTAATAGTGGAAAAAGGAATGTCTCCAAATATAAACTACACAGAATCATTCTGTGAAACTTCTTTCTGATCTGTGCATTCAGCTAACAGAGTTAAACCATACTTTTGATTGAGCAGATCTGAACACTCTTTCTGTAGAAAATGCAACTGGACATTTGGAGCGCTAAGAGAGTAGTAGTGGAAAAAGGAATATATTCAAAAATAAACTACACAGAAGCATTCTTTGAAACTTCTTTCTGAACTGAGCATTCAGCTAACAGAGTTAAACCATACTTTTGATTGAGCAGTTTTGAAACACTCTGTCTGTAGAAAATGCAACTGGACATTCGTAGCACTAAGTGGGTAATAGTGGAAAAAAGAATATGTTCAAATATAAACTACACAGAAGCATTGTCTGAAACTTCTTTCTGTTCTGTGCATTCAACTAACAGAGTTGAACCTTACTTTTGATTGAGCCTTTCTGAAACACTCTTTCTGTAGAAACTGCAATTGGACATTCTGAGCGCTAAGAGGCCTCTATTGGGAAAAATAACATCTTCAAATAAAAACTACACAGAAGCATTGTGTGAAACTTATTTCTGATATGTTCATTAAGCTAACAGAGTTAAACCATACTTTTGATTGCGCAGTTCTGAACAATCTTTCTGTAGAAAATTCAAGTGTACATTCGGAGCGCTAAGAGGGTAATAGTGGAAAAAGGAATATATTCAAATTTAAACTACACAGTAGCATTCTGTGAAAATTCTTTCTGTTCTGTGCATTCAACTAACAGAGTTGAACCTTACTTTTGATTGAGCCGTTCTGAAACACTCTTTCTGTAGAAACTGCAATTGGACATGCTAAGTGCTAAGAGGCCAACATTGGAAAAAGAATATCTTCAAATAAAAACTACACAGATGCATTCTGTGAAACTTATTTCTGATCTGTAAATTCAGTTAACAGAGATAAAACATATTTTTGATTGAGCAGTTATGAAACACTCTTTTTGTAGAAAATGCAAGTGGAGATTCGGAGCGCTAAGAGGGTAATAGTGGAAAAAGGAATGTCTTCAAATATAAACTACACAGAATCATTCGGTGAAACTTCTTTCTGATCTGTGCATTCAGCTAACAGAGTTAAACCATACATTTGATAGAGCAGATCTGAACACTCTTTCTGTAGAAAATGCAACTGGACATTTGGAGCGCTACGAGCGTTGTAGTGGAAAAAGTAATATATTCAAATATAAACTACACAGAAGCATTCTGTGAAACTTCTTTCTGGTCTGAGCATTCAGCTAACAGAGTTAAACCATACTTTTGATTGAACAGTTTTGAAACACTCTGTATGTAGGAAATGCAACTGGACATTCGTAGCGCTAAGTGGGTAATAGTGGAAAAAAGAATATGTTCAAATATAAACTACACAGAAGCATTGTATGAAACTTCTTTCTGTTCTGTGCATTCAACTAACAGAGTTGAACCTTACTTTTGATTGAGCCGTTCTGAAACACTCTTTTGTAGAAACTGCAATTGGACATTCTGAGCGCTAAGAGGCCTATATTGGGAAAAAGAATGTCTACAAATAAAAACTACACAGAAGAATTGTGTGAAACTACTTTTTGTTCTGTTGGTTCAACTAAAAGAGTTGAACCTTAGTTTTGATTGAGCCCTTCTGAAACACTCTTTCTGTAGAAAATGCAAGTGGAGATTCGGAGCGCTAAGAGGGTAATAGTGGAAAAAGGAATGTCTCCAAATATAAACTACACAGAATCATTCTGTGAAACTTCTTTCTGATCTGTGCATTCAGCTAACAGAGTTAAACCATACTTTTGATTGAGCAGATCTGAACACTCTTTCTGTAGAAAATGCAACTGGACATTTGGAGCGCTAAGAGAGTAGTAGTGGAAAAAGGAATATATTCAAATATAAACTACACAGAAGCATTCTGTGAAACTCCTTTCTGATCTGAGCATTCAGCTAACAGAGTTAAACCATACTTTTGATTGAGCAGTTTTGAAACACTCTGTCTGTAGAAAATGCAACTGGACATTCGTAGCGCTAAGTGGGTAATAGTGGAAAAAAGAATATGTTCAAATATAAACTACACAGAAGCATTGTCTGAAACTTCTTTCTGTTCTGTGCATTCAACTAACAGAGTTGAACCTTACTTTTGATTGAGCCTTTCTGAAACACTCTTTCTGTAGAAACTGCAATTGGACATTCTGAGCGCTAAGAGGCCTCTATTGGGAAAAATAACATCTTCAAATAAAAACTACACAGAAGCATTGTGTGAAACTTATTTCTGATATGTTCATTAAGCTAACAGAGTTAAACCATACATTTGATTGCGCAGTTCTGAACAATCTTTCTGTAGAAAATGCAAGTGTACATTCGGAGCGCTAAGAGGGTAATAGTGGAAAAAGGAATATATTCAAATTTAAACTACACAGTAGCATTCTGTGAAAATTCTTTCTGTTCTGTGCATTCAACTAACAGAGTTGAACCTTACTTTTGATTGAGCCGTTCTGAAACACTCTTTCTGTAGAAACTGCAATTGGACATGCTAAGTGCTAAGAGGCCAACATTGGAAAAAGAATATCTTCAAATAAAAACTACACAGATGCATTCTGTGAAACTTATTTCTGATCTGTAAATTCAGTTAACAGAGATAAAACATATTTTTGATTGAGCAGTTATGAAACACTCTTTTTGTAGAAAATGCAAGTGGAGATTCGGAGCGCTAAGAGGGTAATAGTGGAAAAAGGAATGTCTTCAAATATAAACTACACAGAATCATTCGGTGAAACTTCTTTCTGATCTGTGCATTCAGCTAACAGAGTTAAACCATACATTTGATAGAGCAGATCTGAACACTCTTTCTGTAGAAAATGCAACTGGACATTTGGAGCGCTACGAGCGTAGTAGTGGAAAAAGGAATATATTCAAATATAAACTACACAGAAGCATTCTGTGAAACTTCTTTCTGGTCTGAGCATTCAGCTAACAGA
Source organism: Symphalangus syndactylus (assembly GCF_028878055.3). NCBI lineage: Eukaryota > Metazoa > Chordata > Mammalia > Primates > Hylobatidae > Symphalangus > Symphalangus syndactylus. The sequence continues at coordinate 13,110,516 of NC_072441.2, forward strand.
GTTAAACCATACTTTTGATTGAGCAGTTTTGAAACACTCTGTATGTAGGAAATGCAACTGGACATTCGTAGCGCTAAGTGGGTAATAGTGGAAAAAAGAATATGTTCAAATATAAACTACACAGAAGCATTGTATGAAACTTCTTTCTGTTCTGTGCATTCAACTAACAGAGTTGAACCTTACTTTTGATTGAGCCGTTCTGAAACACTCTTTTGTAGAAACTGCAATTGGACATTCTGAGCGCTAAGAGGCCTATATTGGGAAAAAGAATGTCTACAAATAAAAACTACACAGAAGAATTGTGTGAAACTACTTTTTGTTCTGTTGGTTCAACTAAAAGAGTTGAACCTTAGTTTTGATTGAGCCCTTCTGAAACACTCTTTCTGTAGAAAATGCAAGTGGAGATTCGGAGCGCTAAGAGGGTAATAGTGGAAAAAGGAATGTCTCCAAATATAAACTACACAGAATCATTCTGTGAAACTTCTTTCTGATCTGTGCATTCAGCTAACAGAGTTAAACCATACTTTTGATTGAGCAGATCTGAACACTCTTTCTGTAGAAAATGCAACTGGACATTTGGAGCGCTAAGAGAGTAGTAGTGGAAAAAGGAATATATTCAAATATAAACTACACAGAAGCATTCTGTGAAACTCCTTTCTGATCTGAGCATTCAGCTAACAGAGTTAAACCATACTTTTGATTGAGCAGTTTTGAAACACTCTGTCTGTAGAAAATGCAACTGGACATTCGTAGCGCTAAGTGGGTAATAGTGGAAAAAAGAATATGTTCAAATATAAACTACACAGAAGCATTGTCTGAAACTTCTTTCTGTTCTGTGCATTCAACTAACAGAGTTGAACCTTACTTTTGATTGAGCCTTTCTGAAACACTCTTTCTGTAGAAACTGCAATTGGACATTCTGAGCGCTAAGAGGCCTCTATTGGGAAAAATAACATCTTCAAATAAAAACTACACAGAAGCATTGTGTGAAACTTATTTCTCATATGTTCATTAAGCTAACAGAGTTAAACCATACTTTTGATTGCGCAGTTCTGAAAACTCTTTCTGTAGAAAATGCAAGTGGACATTCGGAGCGCTAAGAGGGTAATAGTGGAAAAAGGAATATATTCAAATATAAACTACACAGTAGCATTCTGTGAAAATTCTTTCTGTTCTGTGCATTCAACTAACAGTGTTGAACCTTACTTTTGATTGAGCCGTTCTGAAACACTCTTTCTGTAGAAACTGCAATTGGACATGCTAAGCGCTAAGAGGCCTACATTGGGAAAAAGAATATCTTCAAATAAAAACTACACAGATGCATTCTGTGAAACTTATTTCTGATCTGTAAATTCAGTTAACAGAGATAAAACATATTTTTGATTGAGCAGTTATGAAACACTTTTTTTGTAGAAAATGCAAGTGGAGATTCGGAGCGCTAAGAGGGTAATAGTGGAAAAAGGAATGTCTCCAAATATAAACTACACAGAATCATTCTGTGAAACTTCTTTCTGATCTGTGCATTCAGCTAACAGAGTTAAACCATACTTTTGATTGAGCAGATCTGAACACTCTTTCTGTAGAAAATGCAACTGGACATTTGGAGTGCTAAGAGAGTAGTAGTGGAAAAAGGAATATATTCAAATATAAACTACACAGAAGCATTCTGTGAAACTTCTTTCTGATCTGAGCATTCAGCTAACAGAGTTAAACCATACTTTTGATTGAGCAGTTTTGAAACACTCTGTCTGTAGAAAATGCAACTGGACATTCGTAGCGCTAAGTGGGTAATAGTGGAAAAAAGAATATGTTCAAATATAAACTACACAGAAGCATTGTATGAAACTTCTTTCTGTTCTGTGCATTCAACTAACAGAGTTGAACCTTACTTTTGATTGAGCCTTTCTGAAACACTCTTTCTGTAGAAACTGCAATTGGACATTCTGAGCGCTAAGAGGCCTATATTGGGAAAAATAATATCTTCAAATAAAAACTACACAGAAGCATTGTGTGAAACTTATTTCTGATATGTTCATTAAGCTAACAGAGTTAAACCATACTTTTGATTGCGCAGTTCTGAACACTCTTTCTGTAGAAAATGCAAGTGGACATTCGGAGCGCTAAGAGGGTAATAGTGGAAAAAGGAATATATTCAAATATAAACTACACAGTAGCATTCTGTGAAAATTCTTTCTGTTCTGTGCATTCAACTAACAGAGTTGAACCTTACTTTTGATTGAGCCGTTCTGAAACACTCTTTCTGTAGAAACTGCAATTGGACATGCTAAGCGCTAAGAGGCCTACATTGGGAAAAAGAATATCTTCAAATAAAAACTACACAGATGCATTCTGTGAAACTTATTTCTGATCTGTAAATTCAGTTAACAGAGATAAAACATATTTTTGATTGAGCAGTTATGAAACACTCTTTTTGTAGAAAATGCAAGTGGAGATTCGGAGCGCTAAGAGGGTAATAGTGGAAAAAGGAATGTCTTCAAATATAAACTACACAGAATCATTCGGTGAAACTTCTTTCTGATCTGTGCATTCAGCTAACAGAGTTAAACCATACTTTTGATTGAGCAGATCTGAACACTCTTTCTGTAGAAAATGCAACTGGACATTTGGAGCGCTAAGAGCGTAGTATTGGAAAAAGGAATATATTCAAATATAAACTACACAGAAGCATTCTGTGAAACTTCTTTCTGATCTGAGCATTCAGCTAACAGAGTTAAACCATACTTTTGATTGAGCAGTTTTGAAACACTCTGTCTGTAGAAAATGCAACTGGACATTCGTAGCGCTAAGTGGGTAATAGTGGAAAAAAGAATATGTTCAAATATAAACTACACAGAAGCATTGTATGAAACTACTTTCTGTTCTGTGCATTCAACTAACAGAGTTGAACCTTACTTTTGATTGAGCCGTTCTGAAACACTCTTTCTGTAGAAACTGCAATTGGACATTCTGAGCGCTAAGAGGCCTATATTGGGAAAAAGAATGTCTACAAATAAAAACTACACAGAAGAATTGTGTGAAACTTCTTTCTGTTCTGTTTGTTCAATTAAAAGAGATGAACCTTAGTTTTGATTGAGCCGTTCTGAAACACACTTTCTGTAGAAAATGCAAGTGGAGATTCGGAGCGCTAAGAGGGTAATAGTGGAAAAAGGAATGTCTCCAAATATAAACTACACAGAATCATTCTGTGAAACTTCTTTCTGATCTGTGCATTCAGCTAACAGAGTTAAACCATACTTTTGATTGAGCAGATCTGAACACTCTTTCTGTAGAAAATGCAACTGGACATTTGGAGCGCTAAGAGAGTAGTAGTGGAAAAAGGAATATATTCAAATATAAACTACACAGAAGCATTCTGTGAAACTTCTTTCTGATCTGAGAATTCAGCTAACAGAGTTAAACCATACTTTTGATTGAGCAGATTTGAAACACTCTGTCTGTAGAAAATGCAACTGGACATTCGTAGCGCTAAGTGGGTAATAGTGGAAAAAAGAATATGTTCAAATATAAACTACACAGAAGCATTGTATGAAACTTCTTTCTGTTCTGTGCATTCAACTAACAGAGTTGAAACTTACTTTCGATTGAGCCTTTCTGAAACACTCTTTCTGTAGAAACTGCAATTGGACATTCTGAGCGCTAAGAGGCCTATATTGGGAAAAATAATATCTTCAAATAAAAACTACACTGAAGCATTGTGTGAAACTTATTTCTGATATGTTCATTAAGCTAACAGAGTTAAACCATACTTTTGATTGCGCAGTTCTGAACACCCTTTCTGTAGAAAATGCAAGTGGTCATTCGGAGCGCTAAGAGGGTAATAGTGGAAAAAGGAATATATTCAAATATAAACTACACAGTAGCATTCTGTGAAAATTCTTTCTGTTCTGTGCATTCAACTAACAGAGTTGAACCTTACTTTTGATTGAGCCGTTCTGAAACACTCTTTCTGTAGAAACTGCAATTGGACATGCTAAGCGCTAAGAGGCCTACATTGGGAAAAAGAATATCTTCAAATAAAAACTACACAGATGCATTCTGTGAAACTTATTTCTGATCTGTAAATTCAGTTAACAGAGATAAAACATATTTTTGATGGAGCAGTTATGAAACACTCTTTTTGTAGAAAATGCAAGTGGAGATTCGGAGCGCTAAGAGGGTAATAGTGGAAAAAGGAATGTCTTCAAATATAAACTACACAGAATCATTCGGTGAAACTACTTTCTGATCTGTGCATTCAGCTAACAGAGTTAAACCATACTTTTGATTGAGCAGATCTGAACACTTTTTCTGTAGAAAATGCAACTGGACATTTGGAGCGCTAAGAGCGTAGTAGTGGAAAAAGGAATATATTCAAATATAAACTACACAGAAGCATTCTGTGAAACTTTTTCTGATCTGAGCATTCAGCTAACAGAGTTAAACCATACTTTTGATTGAGCAGTTTTGAAACACTCTGTCTGTAGAAAATGCAACTGGACATTCCTAGCGCTCAGTGGGTTATAGTGGAAAAAAGAATATGTTCAAATATAAACTACACAGAAGCATTGTATGAAACTTCTTTCTGTTCCGTGCATTCAACTAACAGAGTTGATCCTTACTTTTGATTAGGCCGTTCTGAATCACTCTTTCTGTAGAAACTGCAATTGGACATTCTGAGCGCTAAGAGGCCAATATTGGGAAAAAGAATGTCTACAAATAAAAACTACACAGAAGAATTGTGTGAAACTACTTTTTGTTCTGTTTGTTCAACTAAAAGAGTTGAACCTTAGTTTTGATTGAGCCGTTCTGAAACAATCTTTCTGTAGAAAATGCAAGTGGAGATTCGGAGCGCTAAGAGGGTAATAGTGGAAAAAGGAATGTCTCCAAATATAAACTACACAGAATCATTCTGTGAAACTTCTTTCTGATCTGTGCATTCAGCTAAGAGAGTTAAAACATACTTTTGATTGAGCAGATCTGAACACTCTTTCTGTAGAAAATGCAACTGGACATTTGGAGCGCTAAGAGAGTAGTAGTGGAAAAAGGAATATATTCAAATATAAACTACACAGAAGCATTCTGTGAAACTTCTTTCTGATCTGAGCATTCAGCTAACAGAGTTAAACCATACTTTTGATTGAGCAGTTTTGAAACACTCTGTCTGTAGGAAATGCAACTGGACATTCGTAGCGCTAAGTGGGTAATAGTGGAAAAAAGAATATGTTCAAATATAAACTACACAGAAGCATTGTATGAAACTTCTTACTGTTCTGTGCATTCAACTAACAGAGTTGAACCTTACTTTTGATTGAGCCTTTCTGAAACACTCTTTCTGTAGAAACTGCAATTGGACATTCTGAGCGCTAAGAGGCCTATATTGGGAAAAATAATATCTTCAAATAAAAACTACACAGAAGCATTGTGTGAAACTTATTTCTGATATGTTCATTAAGCTAACAGAGTTAAACCATACTTTTGATTGCGCAGTTCTGAACACTCTTTCTGTAGAAAATGCAAGTGGACATTCGGAGCGCTAAGAGGGTAATAGTGGAAAAAGGAATATATTCAAATATAAACTACACAGTAGCATTCTGTGAAAATTCTTTCTGTTCTGTGCATTCAACTAACAGAGTTGAACCTTACTTTTGATTGAGCCGTTCTGAAACACTCTTTCTGTAGAAACTGCAATTGGACATGCTAAGCGCTAAGAGGCCTACATTGGGAAAAAGAATATCTTCAAATAAAAACTACACAGATGCATTCTGTGAAACTTATTTCTGATCTGTAAATTCAGATAACAGAGATAAAACATATTTTTGATTGAGCAGTTATGAAACACTCTTTTTGTAGAAAATGCAAGTATAGATTCGGAGCGCTAAGAGGGTAATAGTGGAAAAAGGAATGTCTTCAAATATAAACTACACAGAATCATTCGGTGAAACTTCTTTCTGATCTGTGCATTCAGCTAACAGAGTTAAACCATACTTTTGATTGAGCAGATCTGAACACTCTTTCTGTAGAAAATGCAACTGGACATTTGGAGCGCTAAGAGCGTAGTATTGGAAAAAGGAATATTTTCAAATATAAACTACACAGAAGCATTCTGTGAAACTTCTTTCTGATCTGAGCATTCAGCTAACAGAGTTAAACCATACTTTTGATTGAGCAGTTTTGAAACACTCTGTCTGTAGAAAATGCAACTGGACATTCGTAGCGCTAAGTGGGTAATAGTGGAAAAAAGAATATGTTCAAATATAAACTACACAGAAGCATTGTATGAAACTACTTTCTGTTCTGTGCATTCAACTAACAGAGTTGAACCTTACTTTTGATTAGGCCGTTCTGAAACACTCTTTCTGTAGAAACTGCAATTGGACATTCTGAGCGCTAAGAGGCCTATATTGGGAAAAAGAATGTCTACAAATAAAAACTACACAGAAGAATTGTGTGAAACTTCTTTCTGTTCTGTTTGTTCAACTAAAAGAGATGAACCTTAGTTTTGATTGAGCCGTTCTGAAACACACTTTCTGTAGAAAATGCAAGTGGAGATTCGGAGCGCTAAGAGGGTAATAGTGGAAAAAGGAATGTCTCCAAATATAAACTACACAGAATCATTCTGTGAAACTTCTTTCTGATCTGTGCATTCAGCTAACAGAGTTAAACCATACTTTTGATTGAGAAGATCTGAACACTCTTTCTGTAGAAAATGCAACTGGACATTTGGAGGGCTAAGAGAGTAGTAGTGGAAAAAGGAATATATTCAAATATAAACTACACAGAAGCATTCTGTGAAACTTCTTTCTGATCTGAGAATTCAGCTAACAGAGTTAAACCATACTTTTGATTGAGCAGATTTGAAACACTCTGTCTGTAGAAAATGCAACTGGACATTCGTAGCGCTAAGTGGGTAATAGTGGAAAAAAGTATATGTTCAAATATAAACTACACAGAAGCATTGTATGAAACTTCTTTCTGTTCTGTGCATTCAACTAACAGAGTTGAACCTTACTTTTGATTGAGCCTTTCTGAAACACTGTTTCTGTAGAAACTGCAATTGGACATTCTGAGCCCTAAGAGGCCTATATTGGGAAAAATAATATCTTCAAATAAAAACTACACTGAAGCATTGTGTGAAACTTATTTCTGATATGTTCATTAAGCTAACAGAGTTAAACCATACTTTTGATTGCGCAGTTCTGAACACTCTTTCTGTAGAAAATGCAAGTGGTCATTCGGAGCGCTAAGAGGGTAATAGTGGAAAAAGGAATATATTCAAATATAAACTACACAGTAGCATTCTGTGAAAATTCTTTCTGTTCTGTGCATTCAACTAACAGAGTTGAACCTTACTTTTGATTGAGCCGTTCTGAAACACTCTTTCTGTAGAAACTGCAATTGGACATGCTAAGCGCTAAGAGGCCTACATTGGGAAAAAGAATATCTTCAAATAAAAACTACACAGATGCATTCTGTGAAACTTATTTCTGATCTGTAAATTCAGTTAACAGAGATAAAACATATTTTTGATTGAGCAGTTATGAAACACTCTTTTTGTAGAAAATGCAAGTGGAGATTCGGAGCGCTAAGAGGGTAATAGTGGAAAAAGGAATGTCTTCAAATATAAACTACACAGAATCATTCGGTGAAACTACTTTCTGATCTGTGCATTCAGCTAACAGAGTTAAACCATACTTTTGATTGAGCAGATCTGAACACTTTTTCTGTAGAAAATGCAACTGGACATTTGGAGCGCTAAGAGCTTAGTAGTGGAAAAAGGAATATATTCAAATATAAACTACACAGAAGCATTCTGTGAAACTTCTTTCTGATCTGAGCATTCAGCTAACAGAGTTAAACCATACTTTTGATTGAGCAGTTTTGAAACACTCTGTCTGTAGAAAATGCAACTGGACATTCCTAGCGCTCAGTGGGTAATAGTGGAAAAAAGAATATGTTCAAATATAAACTACACAGAAGCATTGTATGAAACATCTTTCTGTTCCGTGCATTCAACTAACAGAGTTGATCCTTACTTTTGATTAGGCCGTTCTGAATCACTCTTTCTGTAGAAACTGCAATTGGACATTCTGAGCGCTAAGAGGCCTATATTGGGAAAAAGAATGTCTACAAATAAAAACTACACAGAAGAATTGTGTGAAACTTCTTTCTGTTCTGTTTGTTCAACTAAAAGAGTTGAATCTTAGTTTTGATTGAGCCGTTCTGAAACACACTTTCCGTAGAAAATGCAAGTGGAGATTCGGAGCGCTAAGAGGGTAATAGTGGAAAAAGGAATGTCTCCAAATATAAACTACACAGAATCATTCTGTGAAACTTCTTTCTGATCTGTGCATTCATCAAACAGAGTTAAACCATACTTTTGATTGAGCAGATCTGAACACTCTTTCTGTAGAAAATGCAACTGGACATTTGGAGCGCTAAGAGAGTAGTTGTGGAAAAAGGAATATATTCAAATATAAACTACACAGAAGCATTCTGTGAAACTTTTTTCTGATCTGAGCATTCAGCTAACAGATTTAAACCATACTTTTGATTGAGCAGTTTTGAAACACTCTGTCTGTAGAAAATGCAACTGGACATTCGTAGCGCTAAGTGGGTAATAGTGGAAAAAAGAATATGTTCAAATATAAACTACACAGAAGCATTGTATGAAACTTCTTTCTGTTCTGTGCATTCAACTAACAGAGTTGAACCTTACTTTTGATTGAGCCTTTCTGAAACACTCTTTCTGTAGAAACTGCAATTGGACATTCTGAGCGCTAAGAGGCCTCTATTGGGAAAAATAAAATCTTCAAATAAAAACTACACAGAAGCATTGTGTGAAACTTATTTCTGATATGTTCATTAAGCTAACAGAGTTAAACCATACTTTTGATTGCGCAGTTCTGAACACTCTTTCTGTAGAAAATGCAAGTGGACATTCGGAGCGCTAAGAGGGTAATAGTGGAAAAAGGAATATATTCAAATATAAACTACACCGTAGCATTCTGTGAAAATTCTTTCTGTTCTGTGCATTCAACTAACAGAGTTGAACCTTACTTTTGATTGAGCCGTTCTGAAACACTCTTTCTGTAGAAACTGCAATTGGACATGCTAAGCGCTAAGAGGCCTACATTGGGAAAAAGAATATCTTCAAATAAAAACTACACAGATGCATTCTGTGAAACTTATTTCTGATCTGTAAATTCAGTTAACAGAGATAAAACATATTTTTGATTGAGCAGTTATGAAACACTCTTTTTGTAGAAAATGCAAGTGGAGATTCGGAGCGCTAAGAGGGTAATAGTGGAAAAAGGAATGTCTTCAAATATAAACTACACAGAATCATTCGGTGAAACTTCTTTCTGATCTGTGCATTCAGCTAACAGAGTTAAACCATACTTTTGATTGAGCAGATCTGAACACTCTTTCTGTAGAAAATGCAACTGGACATTTGGAGCGCTAAGAGCGTAGTAGTGGAAAAAGGAATATATTCAAATATAAACTACACAGAAGCATTCTGTGAAACTTCTTTCTGATCTGAGCATTCAGCTAACAGAGTTAAACCATACTTTTGATTGAGCAGTTTTGAAACACTCTGTAGAAAATGCAACTGGACATTCGTAGCGCTAAGTGGGTAATAGTGGAAAAAAGAATATGTTCAAATATAAACTACACAGAAGCATTGTATGAAACTACTTTCTGTTCTGTGCATTCAACTAACAGAGTTGAACCTTACTTTTGATTAGGCCGTTCTGAAACACTCTTTCTGTAGAAACTGCAATTGGACATTCTGAGCGCTAAGAGGCCTATATTGGGAAAAAGAATGTCTACAAATAAAAACTACACAGAAGAATTGTGTGAAACTTCTTTCTGTTCTGTTTGTTCAACTAAAAGAGATGAACCTTAGTTTTGATTGAGCCGTTCTGAAACACACTTTCTGTAGAAAATGCAAGTGGAGATTCGGAGCGCTAAGAGGGTAATAGTGGAAAAAGGAATGTCTCCAAATATAAACTACACAGAATCATTCTGTGAAACTTCTTTCTGATCTGTGCATTCAGCTAACAGAGTTAAACCATACTTTTGATTGAGAAGATCTGAACACTCTTTCTGTAGAAAATGCAACTGGACATTTGGAGCGCTAAGAGAGTAGTAGTGGAAAAAGGAATATATTCAAATATAAACTACACAGAAGCATTCTGTGAAACTTCTTTCTGATCTGAGAATTCAGCTAACAGAGTTAAACCATACTTTTGATTGAGCAGATTTGAAACACTCTGTCTGTAGAAAATGCAACTGGACATTCGTAGCGCTAAGTGGGTAATAGTGGAAAAAAGAATATGTTCAAATATAAACTACACAGAAGCATTGTATGAAACTTCTTTCTGTTCTGTGCATTCAACTAACAGAGTTGAACCTTACTTTTGATTGAGCCTTTCTGAAACACTCTTTCTGTAGAAACTGCAATTGGACATTCTGAGCGCTAAGAGGCCTATATTGGGAAAAATAATATCTTCAAATAAAAACTACACTGAAGCATTGTGTGAAACTTATTTCTGATATCTTCATTAAGCTAACAGAGTTAAACCATACTTTTGATTGCGCAGTTCTGAACACTCTTTCTGTAGAAAATGCAAGTGGTCATTCGGAGCGCTAAGAGTGTAATAGTGGAAAAAGGAATATATTCAAATATAAACTACACAGTAGCATTCTGTGAAAATTCTTTCTGTTCTGTGCATTCAACTAACAGAGTTGAACCTTACTTTTGATTGAGCCGTTCTGAAACACTCTTTCTGTAGAAACTGCAATTGGACATGCTAAGCGCTAAGAGGCCTACATTGGGAAAAAGAATATCTTCAAATAAAAATTACACAGATGCATTCTGTGAAACTTATTTCTGATCTGTAAATTCAGTTAACAGAGATAAAACATATTTTTGATTGAGCAGTTATGAAACACTCTTTTTGTAGAAAATGCAAGTGGAGATTCGGAGCACTAAGAGGGTAATAGTGGAAAAAGGAATGTCTTCAAATATAAACTACACAGAATCATTCGGTGAAACTACTTTCTGATCTGTGCATTCAGCTAACAGAGTTAAACCATACTTTTGATTGAGCAGATCTGAACACTTTTTCTGTAGAAAATGCAACTGGACATTTGGAGCGCTAAGAGCTTAGTAGTGGAAAAAGGAATATATTCAAATATAAACTACACAGAAGCATTCTGTGAAACTTCTTTCTGATCTGAGCATTCAGCTAACAGAGTTAAACCATACTTTTGATTGAGCAGTTTTGAAACACTCTGTCTGTAGAAAATGCAACTGGACATTCCTAGCGCTCAGTGGGTAATAGTAGAAAAAAGAATATGTTCAAATATAAACTACACAGAAGCATTGTATTAAACTTCTTTCTGTTCCGTGCATTCAACTAACAGAGTTGATCCTTACTTTTGATTAGGCCGTTCTGAATCACTCTTTCTGTAGAAACTGCAATTGGACATTCTGAGCGCTAAGAGGCCTATATTGGGAAAAAGAATGTCTACAAATAAAAACTACACAGAAGAATTGTGTGAAACTTCTTTCTGTTCTGTTTGTTCAACTAAAAGAGTTGAATCTTAGTTTTGATTGAGCCGTTCTGAAACACACTTTCCGTAGAAAATGCAAGTGGAGATTCGGAGCGCTAAGAGGGTAATAGTGGAAAAAGGAATGTCTCCAAATATAAACTACACAGAATCATTCTGTGAAACTTCTTTCTGATATGTGCATTCATCAAACAGAGTTAAACCATACTTTTGATTGAGCAGATCTGAACACTCTTTCTGTAGAAAATGCAACTGGACATTTGGAGCGCTAAGAGAGTAGTTATGGAAAAAGAAATATATTCAAATATAAACTACACAGAAGCATTCTGTGAAACTTTTTTCTGATCTGAGCATTCAGCTAACAGATTTAAACCATACTTTTGATTGAGCAGTTTTGAAACACTCTGTCTGTAGAAAATGCAACTGGACATTCGTAGCGCTAAGTGGGTAATAGTGGAAAAAAGAATATGTGCAAATATAAACTACACAGAAGCATTGTATGAAACTTCTTTCTGTTCTGTGCATTCAACTAACAGAGTTGAACCTTACTTTTGATTGAGCCTTTCTGAAACACTCTTTCTGTAGAAACTGCAATTGGACATTCTGAGCGCTAAGAGGCCTCTATTGGGAAAAATAAAATCTTCAAATAAAAACTACACAGAAGCATTGTGTGAAACTTATTTCTGATATGTTCATTAAGCTAACAGAGTTAAACCATACTTTTGATTGCGCAGTTCTGAACACTCTTTCTGTAGAAAATGCAAGTGGACATTCGGAGCGCTAAGAGGGTAATAGTGGAAAAAGGAATATATTCAAATATAAACTACACAGTAGCATTCTGTGAAAATTCTTTCTGTTCTGTGCATTCAACTAACAGAGTTGAACCTTACTTTTGATTGAGCCGTTCTGAAACACTCTTTCTGTAGAAACTGCAATTGGACATGCTAAGCGCTAAGAGGCCTACATTGGGAAAAAGAATATCTTCAAATAAAAACTACACAGATGCATTCTGTGAAACTTATTTCTGATCTGTAAATTCAGTTAACAGAGATAAAACATATTTTTGATTGAGCAGTTATGAAACACTCTTTTTGTAGAAAATGCAAGTGGAGATTCGGAGCGCTAAGAGGGTAATAGTGGAAAAAGGAATGTCTTCAAATATAAACTACACAGAATCATTCGGTGAAACTTCTTTCTGATCTGTGCATTCAGCTAACAGAGTTAAACCATACTTTTGATTGAGCAGATCTGAACACTCTTTCTGTAGAAAATGCAACTGGACATTTGGAGCGCTAAGAGCGTAGTAGTGGAAAAAGGAATATATTCAAATATAAACTACACAGAAGCATTCTGTGAAACTTCTTTCTGATCTGAGCATTCAGCTAACAGAGTTAAACCATACTTTTGATTGAGCAGTTTTGAAACACTCTGTAGAAAATGCAACTGGACATTCGTAGCGCTAAGTGGGTAATAGTGGAAAAAAGAATATGTTCAAATATAAACTACACAGAAGCATTGTATGAAACTTCTTTCTGTTCTGTGCATTCAACTAACAGAGTTGAACCTTACTTTTGATTAGGCCGTTCTGAAACACTCTTTCTGTAGAAACTGCAATTGGACATTCTGAGCGCTAAGAGGCCTATATTGGGAAAAAGAATGTCTACAAATAAAAACTACACAGAAGAATTGTGTGAAACTTCCTTCTGTTCTGTTTGTTCAACTAAAAGAGTTGAACCTTAGTTTTGATTGAGCCGTTCTGAAACACACTTTCTGTAGAAAATGCAAGTGGAGATTCGGAGCGCTAAGAGGGTAATAGTGGAAAAAGGAATGTCTCCAAATATAAACTACACAGAATCATTCTGTGAAACTTCTTTCTGATCTGTGCATTCAGCTAACAGAGTTAAACCATACTTTTGATTGAGCAGATCTGAACACTCTTTCTGTAGAAAATGCAACTGGACATTTGGAGCGCTAAGAGAGTAGTAGTGGAAAAAGGAATATATTCAAATATAAACTACACAGAAGCATTCTGTGAAACTTTTTTCTGATCTGAGCATTCAGCTAACAGATTTAAACCATACTTTTGATTGAGCAGTTTTGAAACACTCTGTCTGTAGAAAATGCAACTGGACATTCGTAGCGCTAAGTGGGTAATAGTGGAAAAAAGAATATGTTCAAATATAAACTACACAGAAGCATTGTATGAAACTTCTTTCTGTTCTGTGCATTCAACTAACAGAGTTGAACCTTACTTTTGATTGAGCCTTTCTGAAACACTCTTTCTGTAGAAACTGCAATTGGACATTCTGAGCGCTAAGAGGCCTCTATTGGGAAAAATAAAATCTTCAAATAAAAACTACACAGAAGCATTGTGTGAAACTTATTTCTGATATGTTCATTAAGCTAACAGAGTTAAACCATACTTTTGATTGCGCAGTTCTGAACACTCTTTCTGTAGAAAATGCAAGTGGACATTCGGAGCGCTAAGAGGGTAATAGTGGAAAAAGGAATATATTCAAATATAAACTACACAGTAGCATTCTGTGAAAATTCTTTCTGTTCTGTGCATTCAACTAACAGAGTTGAACCTTACTTTTGATTGAGCCGTTCTGAAACACTCTTTCTGTAGAAACTGCAATTGGACATGCTAAGCGCTAAGAGGCCTACATTGGGAAAAAGAATATCTTCAAATAAAAACTACACAGATGCATTCTGTGAAACTTATTTCTGATCTGTAAATTCAGTTAACAGAGATAAAACATATTTTTGATTGAGCAGTTATGAAACACTCTTTTTGTAGGAAATGCAAGTGGAGATTCGGAGCGCTAAGAAGGTAATAGTGGAAAAAGGAATGTCTTCAAATATAAACTACACAGAATCATTCGGTGAAACTTCTTTCTGATCTGTGCATTCAGCTAACAGAGTTAAACCATACTTTTGATTGAGCAGATCTGAACACTCTTTCTGTAGAAAATGCAACTGGACATTTGGAGCGCTAAGAGCGTAGTAGTGGAAAAAGGAATATATTCAAATATAAACTACACAGAAGCATTCTGTGAAACTTCTTTCTGATCTGAGCATTCAGCTAACAGAGTTAAACCATACTTTTGATTGAGCAGTTTTGAAACACTCTGTAGAAAATGCAACTGGACATTCGTAGCGCTAAGTGGGTAATAGTGGAAAAAAGAATATGTTCATATATAAACTACACAGAAGCATTGTATGAAACTTCTTTCTGTTCTGTGCATTCAACTAACAGAGTTGAACCTTACTTTTGATTAGGCCGTTCTGAAACACTCTTTCTGTAGAAACTGCAATTGGACATTCTGAGCGCTAAGAGGCCTATATTGGGAAAAAGAATGTCTACAAATAAAAACTACACAGAAGAATTGTGTGAAACTTCTTTCTGTTCTGTTTGTTCAACTAAAAGAGTTGAACCTTAGTTTTGATTGAGCCGTTCTGAAACACACTTTCTGTAGAAAATGCAAGTGGAGATTCGGAGCGCTAAGAGGGTAATAGTGGAAAAAGTAATGTCTCTAAATATAAACTACACAGAATCATTCTGTGAAACATCTTTTTGATCTGTGCATTCAGCTAACAGAGTTAAACCATACTTTTGATTGAGCAGATCTGAACACTCTTTCTGTAGAAAATGCAACTGGACATTTCGAGCGCTAAGAGAGTAGTAGTGGAAAAAGGAATATATTCAAATATAAACTACACAGAAGCATTCTGTGAAACTTCTTTCTGATCTGAGCATTCAGCTAACAGAGTTAAACCATACTTTTGATTGAGCAGTTTTGAAACACTCTGTCTGTAGAAAATGCAACTGGACATTCGTAGCGCTAAGTGGGTAATAGTGGAAAAAAGAATATGTTCAAATATAAACTACACAGAAGCATTGTATGAAACTTCTTTCTGTTCTGTGCATTCAACTAACAGAGTTGAACCTTAGTTTTGATTGAGCCTTTCTGAAACACTCTTTCTGTAGAAACTGCAATTGGACATTCTGAGCGCTAAGAGGCCTATATTGGGAAAAATAATATCTTCAAATAAAAACTACAAAGAAGCATTGTGTGAAACTTATTTCTGATATGTTCATTAAGCTAACAGAGTTAAACCATACTTTTGATTGCGCAGTTCTGAACACTCTTTCTGTAGAAAATGCAAGTGGACATTCGGAGCCCTAAGAGGGTAATAGTGGAAAAAGGAATATATTCAAATATAAACTACACAGTAGCATTCTGTGAAAATTCTTTCTGTTCTGTGCATTCAACTAACAGAGTTGAACCTTACTTTTGATTGAGCCGTTCTGAAACACTCTTTCTGTAGAAACTGCAATTGGACATGCTAAACGCTAAGAGGCCTACATTGGGAAAAAGAATATCTTCAAATAAAAACTACACAGATGCATTCTGTGCAACTTATTTCTGATCTGTAAATTCAGTTAACAGAGATAAAACATATTTTTGATTGAGCAGTTATGAAATACTCTTTTTGTAGAAAATGCAAGTGGATATTCGGAGCGCTAAGAGGGTAATAGTGGAAAAAGGAATGTCTTCAAATATAAACTACACAGAATCATTCGGTGAAACTTCTTTCTGATCTGTGCATTCAGCTAACAGAGTTAAACCATACTTTTGATTGAGCAGATCTGAACACTCTTTCTGTTGAAAATGCAACTGGACATTTCGAGCGCTAACAGCGTAGTAGTGGAAAAAGGAATATATTCAAATATAAACTACACAGAAGCATTCTGTGTAACTTCTTTCTGATCTGAGCATTCAGCTAACAGAGTTAAACCATACTTTTGATTGAGCAGTTTTGAAACACTCTGTCTGTAGAAAATGCAACTGGACATTCGTAGCACTAAGTGGGTAATAGTGGAAAAAAGAATATATTCAAATATAAACTACACAGAAGCATTGTATGAAACTTCTTTCTGTTCTGTGCATTCAACTAACAGAGTTGAACCTTACTTTTGATTGAGCCATTCTGAAACACTCTTTCTGTAGAAACTGCAATTGGACATTCTGAGCGCTAAGAGGCCTATATTGGGAAAAAGAATGTCTACAAATAAAAACTACACAGAAGAATTGTGTGAAACTTCTTTCTGTTCTGTTTGTTCAACTAAAAGAGTTGAACCTTAGTTTTGATGGAGCCGTTCTGAAACACTCTTTCTGTAGAAAATGCAAGTGGAGATTCAGAGCGCTAAGAGGGTAATAGTGGAAAAAGGAATGTCTCCAAATATAAACTACACAGAATCATTGCGTGAAACTTCTTTCTGATCTGTGCATTCAGTTAACAGAGTTAAACCATACTTTTGATTGAGCAGATCTGAACACTCTTTCTGTAGAAAATGCAACTGGACATTTGGAGCGCTAAGAGAGTAGTAGTGGAAAAAGGAATATATTCAAATATAAACTACACAGAAGGATTCTGTGAAACTTCTTTCTGATCTGAGCATTCAGCTAACAGAGTTAAACCATACTTTTGATTGAGCAGTTTTGAAACACTCTGTCTGTAGAAAATGCAACTGGACATTCGTAGCGCTAAGTGGGTAATAGTGGAAAAAAGAATATGTTCAAATATAAACTACACAGAAGCATTGTATGAAACTTCTTTCTGTTCTGTGCATTCAACTAACAGAGTTGAACCTTAGTTTTGATTGAGCCTTTCTGAAACACTCTTTCTGTAGAAACTGCAATTGGACATTCTGAGCGC
This sequence comes from Symphalangus syndactylus, assembly GCF_028878055.3. Lineage (NCBI taxonomy): Eukaryota > Metazoa > Chordata > Mammalia > Primates > Hylobatidae > Symphalangus > Symphalangus syndactylus. The sequence goes on from NC_072441.2 coordinate 13,127,817, forward strand.
TAAGAGGCCTATATTGGGAAAAATAATATCTTCAAATAAAAACTACAAAGAAGCATTGTGTGAAACTTATTTCTGATATGTTCATTAAGCTAACAGAGTTAAACCATACTTTTGATTGCGCAGTTCTGAACACTCTTTCTGTAGAAAATGCAAGTGGACATTCGGAGCCCTAAGAGGGTAATAGTGGAAAAAGGAATATATTCAAATATAAACTACACAGTAGCATTCTGTGAAAATTCTTTCTGTTCTGTGCATTCAACTAACAGAGTTGAACCTTACTTTTGATTGAGCCGTTCTGAAACACTCTTTCTGTAGAAACTGCAATTGGACATGCTAAGCGCTAAGAGGCCTACATTGGGAAAAAGAATATCTTCAAATAAAAACTACACAGATGCATTCTGTGCAACTTATTTCTGATCTGTAAATTCAGTTAACAGAGATAAAACATATTTTTGATTGAGCAGTTATGAAATACTCTTTTTGTAGAAAATGCAAGTGGATATTCGGAGCGCTAAGAGGGTAATAGTGGAAAAAGGAATGTCTTCAAATATAAACTACACAGAATCATTCGGTGAAACTTCTTTCTGATCTGTGCATTCAGCTAACAGAGTTAAACCATACTTTTGATTGAGCAGATCTGAACACTCTTTCTGTTGAAAATGCAACTGGACATTTCGAGCGCTAACAGCGTAGTAGTGGAAAAAGGAATATATTCAAATATAAACTACACAGAAGCATTCTGTGAAACTTCTTTCTGATCTGAGCATTCAGCTAACAGAGTTAAACCATACTTTTGATTGAGCAGTTTTGAAACACTCTGTCTGTAGAAAATGCAACTGGACATTCGTAGCACTAAGTGGGTAATAGTGGAAAAAAGAATATATTCAAATATAAACTACACAGAAGCATTGTATGAAACTTCTTTCTGTTCTGTGCATTCAACTAACAGAGTTGAACCTTACTTTTGATTGAGCCATTCTGAAACACTCTTTCTGTAGAAACTGCAATTGGACATTCTGAGCGCTAAGAGGCCTATATTGGGAAAAAGAATGTCTACAAATAAAAACTACACAGAAGAATTGTGTGAAACTTCTTTCTGTTCTGTTTGTTCAACTAAAAGAGTTGAACCTTAGTTTTGATGGAGCCGTTCTGAAACACTCTTTCTGTAGAAAATGCAAGTGGAGATTCAGAGCGCTAAGAGGGTAATAGTGGAAAAAGGAATGTCTCCAAATATAAACTACACAGAATCATTGCGTGAAACTTCTTTCTGATCTGTGCATTCAGTTAACAGAGTTAAACCATACTTTTGATTGAGCAGATCTGAACACTCTTTCTGTAGAAAATGCAACTGGACATTTGGAGCGCTAAGAGAGTAGTAGTGGAAAAAGGAATATATTCAAATATAAACTACACAGAAGCATTCTGTGAAACTTCTTTCTGATCTGAGCATTCAGCTAACAGAGTTAAACCATACTTTTGATTGAGCAGTTTTGAAACACTCTGTCTGTAGAAAATGCAACTGGACATTCGTAGCGCTAAGTGGGTAATAGTGGAAAAAAGAATATGTTCAAATATAAACTACACAGAAGCATTGTATGAAACTTCTTTCTGTTCTGTGCATTCAACTAACAGAGTTGAACCTTACTTTTGATTGAGCCTTTCTGAAACACTCTTTCTGTAGAAACTGCAATTGGACATTCTGAGCGCTAAGAGGCCTCTATTGGGAAAAATAATATGTTCAAATAAAAACTACACAGAAGCATTGTGTGAAACTTATTTCTGATATGTTCATTAAGCTAACAGAGTTAAACCATACTTTTGATTGCTCAGTTCTGAACACTCTTTCTGTAGAAAATGCAAGTGGACATTCGGAGCGCTAAGAGGGTAATAGTGGAAAAAGGAATATATTCAAATATAAACTACACAGTAGCATTCTGTGAAAATTCTTTCTGTTCTGTGCATTCAACTAACAGAGTTGAACCTTACTTTTGATTGAGCCGTTCTGAAACACTCTTTCTGTAGAAACTGCAACTGGACATGCTAAGCGCTAAGAGGCCTACATTGGGAAAAAGAATATCTTCAAATAAAAACTACACAGATGCATTCTGTGAAACTTATTTCTGATCTGTAAATTCAGTTAACAGAGATAAAACATATTTTAGATTGAGCAGTTATGAAACACTCTTTTTGTAGAAAATGCAAGTGGAGATTCGGAGCGCTAAGAGGGTAATAGTGGAAAAAGGAATGTCTTCAAATATAAACTACACAGAATCATTCGGTGAAATTTCTTTCTGATCTGTGCATTCAGCTAACAGAGTTAAACCATACTTTTGATTGAGCAGATCTGAACACTCTTTCTGTAGAAAATGCAACTGGACATTTCGAGCGCTAAGAGCGTAGTAGTGGAAAAAGGAATATATTCAAATATAAACTACACAGAAGCATTCTGTGAAACTTCTTTCTGATCTGAGCATTCAGCTAACAGAGTTAAACCATACTTTTGATTGAGCAGTTTTGAAACACTCTGTCTGTAGAAAATGCAACTGGACATTCGTAGCGCTAAGTGGGTAATAGTGGAAAAAAGAATATATTCAAATATAATCTACACAGAAGCATTGTATGAAACTTCTTTCTGTTCTGTGCATTCAACTAACAGAGTTGAACCTTACTTTTGATTGAGCCGTTCTGAAACACTCTTTCTGTAGAAACTGCAATTGGACATTCTGAGCGCTAAGAGGCCTATATTGGGAAAAAGAATGTCTACAAATAAAAACTACACAGAAGAATTGTGTGAAACTTCTTTCTGTTCTGTTTGTTCAACTAAAAGAGTTGAACCTTAGTTTTGATGGAGCCGTTCTGAAACACTCTTTCTGTAGAAAATGCAAGTGGAGTTTCAGAGCGCTAAGAGGGTAATAGTGGAAAAAGGAATGTCTCCAAATATAAACTACACAGAATCATTCCGTGAAACTACTTTCTGATCTGTGCATTCAGCTAACAGAGTTAAACCATACTTTTGATTGAGCAGATCTGAACACTCTTTCTGTAGAAAATGCAACTGGACATTTGGAGCGCTAAGAGAGTAGTTGTGGAAAAAGGAATATATTCAAATATAAACTACACAGAAGCATTCTGTGAAACTTCTTTCTGATCTGAGCATTCAGCTAACAGAGTTAAACCATACTTTTGATTGAGCAGTTTTGAAACACTCTGTCTGTAGAAAATGCAACTGGACATTCGTAGCGCTAAGTGGGTAATAGTGGAAAAAAGAATATGTTCAAATATAAACTACACAGAAGCATTGTATGAAACTTCTTTCTGTTCTGTGCATTCAACTAACAGAGTTGAACCTTACTTTTGATTGAGCCTTTCTGAAACACTCTTTCTGTAGAAACTGCAATTGGACATTCTGAGCGCTAAGAGGCCTCTATTGGGAAAAATAAAATCTTCAAATAAAAACTACACAGAAGCATTGTGTGAAACTTATTTCTGATATGTTCATTAAGCTAACAGAGTTAAACCATACTTTTGATTGCGCAGTTCTGAACACTCTTTCTGTAGAAAATGCAAGTGCACATTCGGAGCGCTAAGAGGGTAATAGTGGAAAAAGGAATATATTCAAATATAAACTACACAGTAGCATTCTGTGAAAATTCTTTCTGTTCTGTGCATTCAACTAACAGAGTTGAACCTTACTTTTGATTGAGCCGTTCTGAAACACTCTTTCTGTAGAAACTGCAATTGGACATGCTAAGCGCTAAGAGGCCTACATTGGGAAAAAGAATATCTTCAAATAAAAACTACACAGATGCATTCTGTGAAACTTATTTCTGATCTGTAAATTCAGTTAACAGAGATAAAACATATTTTTGATTGAGCAGTTATGAAACACTCTTTCTGTAGAAAATGCAACTGGACATTTCGAGCGCTAAGAGCGTAGTAGTGGAAAAAGGAATATATTCAAATATAAACTACACAGAAGCATTCTGTGAAACTTCTTTCTGATCTGAGCATTCAGCTAACAGAGTTAAACCATACTTTTGATTGAGCAGTTTTGAAACACTCTGTCTGTAGAAAATGCAACTGGACATTCGTAGCGCTAAGTGGGTAATAGTGGAAAAAAGAATATGTTCAAATATAAACTACACAGAAGCATTGTATGAAACTTCTTTCTGTTCTGTGCATTCAACTAACAGAGTTGAACCTTACTTTTGATTGAGCCGATCTGAAACACTCTTTCTGTAGAAACTGCAATTGGACATTCTGAGCGCTAAGAGGCCTATATTGGGAAAAAGAATGTCTACAAATAAAAACTACACAGAAGAATTGTGTGAAACTTCTTTCTGTTCTGTTTGTTCAACTAAAAGAGTTGAACCTTAGTTTTGATTGAGCCGTTCTGAAACACTCTTTCTGTAGAAAATGCAAGTGGAGATTCGGAGCGCTAAGAGGGTAATAGTGGAAATAGGAATGTCTCCAAATATAAACTACACAGAATCATTCTGTGAAACTTCTTTCTGATCTGTGCATTCAGCTAACAGAGTTAAACCATACTTTTGAATGAGCAGATCTGAACTCTCTTTCTGTAGAAAATGCAACTGGACATTTGGAGCGCTAAGAGAGTAGTAGTGGAAAAAGGAATATATTCAAATATAAACTACACAGAAGCATTCTGTGAAACTTCTTTCTGATCTGAGCATTCAGCTAACAGAGTTAAACCATACTTTTGATTGAGCAGTTTTGAAACACTCTGTCTGTAGAAAATGCAACTGGACATTCGTAGCGCTAAGTGGGTAATAGTGGAAAAAAGAATATGTTCAAATATAAACTACACAGAAGCATTGTATGAAACTTCTTTCTGTTCTGTGCATTCAACTAACAGAGTTGAACCTTACTTTTGATTGAGCCTTTCTGAAACACTCTTTCTGTAGAAACTGCAATTGGACATTCTGAGCGCTAAGAGGCCTCTATTGGGAAAAATAATATCTTCAAATAAAAACTACACAGAAGCATTGTGTGAAATTTATTTCTGATATGTTCATTAAGCTAACAGAGTTAAACCATACTTTTGATTGCGCAGTTCTGAACACTCTTTCTGTAGAAAATGCAAGTGGACATTCGGAGCGCTAAGAGGGTAATAGTGGAAAAAGGAATATATTCAAATATAAACTACACAGTAGCATTCTGTGAAAATTCTTTCTGTTCTGTGCATTCAACTAACAGAGTTGAACCTTACTTTTGATTGAGCCGTTCTGAAACACTCTTTCTGTAGAAACTGCAATTGGACATGCTAAGCGCTAAGAGGCCTACATTGGGAAAAAGAATATCTTCAAATAAAAACTACACAGATGCATTCTGTGAAACTTATTTCTGATCTGTAAATTCAGTTAACAGAGATAAAACATATTTTTGATTGAGCAGTTATGAAACACTCTTTTTGTAGAAAATGCAAGTGGAGATTCGGAGCGCTAAGAGGGTAATAGTGGAAAAAGGAATGTCTTCAAATATAAACTACACAGAATCATTCGGTGAAACTCCTTTCTGATCTGTGCATTCAGCTAACAGAGTTAAACCATACTTTTGATTGAGCAGATCTCAACACTCTTTCTGTAGAAAATGCAACTGGACATTTGGAGCGCTAAGAGCATAGTAGTGGATAAAGGAATATATTCAAATATAAACTACACAGAAGCATTCTGTGAAACTTCTTTCTGATCTGAGCATTCAGCTAACAGAGTTAAACCATACTTTTGATTGAGCAGTTTTGAAACACTCTGTCTGTAGAAAATGCAACTGAACATTCGTAGCGCTAAGTGGGTAATAGTGGAAAAAAGAATATGTTCAAATATAAACTACACAGAAGCATTGTATGAAACATCTTTCTCTTCTGTGCATTCAACTAACAGAGTTGAACCTTACTTTTGATTGAGCCGTTCTGAAACACTCTTTCTGTAGAAACTGCAATTGGACATTCTGAGCGCTAAGAGGCCTATATTGGGAAAAAGAATGTCTACAAATAAAAACTACACAGAAGAATTGTGTGAAACTTCTTTCTGTTCTGTTTGTTCAACTAAAAGAGTTGAACCTTAGTTTTGATTGAGCCGTTCTGAAACACACTTTCTGTAGAAAATGCAAGTGGAAATTCGGAGCGCTAAGAGGGTAATAGTGAAAAAAGGAATGTCTCCAAATATAAACTACACAGAATCATTCTGTGAAACTTCTTTCTGATCTGTGCATTCAGCTAACAGAGTTAAACCTTACTTTTGATTGAGCAGATCTGAACTCTCTTTCTGTAGAAAATGCAACTGGACATTTGGAGCGCTAAGAGTGTAGTAGTGGAAAAAGGAATATATTCAAATATAAACTACACAGAAGCATTCTGTGAAACTTCTTTCTGATCTGAGCATTCAGCTAACAGAGTTAAACCATACTTTTGATTGAGCAGTTTTGAAACACTCTGTCTGTAGAAAATGCAACTGGACATTCGTAGCGCTAAGTGGGTAATAGTGGAAAAAAGAATATGTTCAAATATAAACTACACAGAAGCATTGTATGAAACTTCTTTCTGTTCTGTGCATTCAACTAACAGAGTTGAACCTTACTTTTGATTGAGCCTTTCTGAAACACTCTTTCTGTAGAAACTGCAATTGGACATTCTGAGCGCTAAGAGGCCTCTATTGGGAAAAATAATATCTTCAAATAAAAACTACACAGAAGCATTGTGTGAAACTTATTTCTGATATGTTCATTAAGCTAACAGAGTTAAACCATACTTTTGATTGCGCAGTTCTGAACACTCTTTCTGTAGAAAATGCAAGTGGACATTCGGAGCGCTAAGAGGGTAATAGTGGAAAAAGGAATATATTCAAATATAAACTACACAGTAGCATTCTGTGAAAATTCTTTCTGTTCTGTGCATTCAACTAACAGAGTTGAACCTTACTTTTGATTGAGCCGTTCTGAAACACTCTTTCTGTAGAAACTGCAATTGGACATGCTAAGCGCTAAGAGGCCTACATTGGGAAAAAGAATATCTTCAAATAAAAACTACACAGATGCATTCTGTGAAACTTATTTCTGATCTGTAAATTCAGTTAACAGAGATAAAACATATTTTTGATTGAGCAGTTATGAAACACTCTTTTTGTAGAAAATGCAAGTTGAGATTCGGAGCGCTAAGAGGGTAATAGTGGAAAAAGGAATGTCTTCAAATATAAACTACACAGAATCATTCGGTGAAACTTCTTTCTGATCTGTGCATTCAGCTAACAGAGTTAAACTATACTTTTGATTGAGCAGATCTGAACACTCTTTCTGTAGAAAATGCAACTGGACATTTGGAGCGCTAAGAGCGTAGTAGTGGAAAAAGGAATATATTCAAATATAAACTACACAGAAGCATTCTGTGAAACTTCTTTCTGATCTGAGCATTCAGCTAACAGAGTTAAACCATACTATTGATTGAGCAGTTTTGAAACACTCTGTCTGTAGAAAATGCAACTGGACATTCGTAGCGCTAAGTGGGTAATAGTGGAAAAAAGAATATGTTCAAATATAAACTACACAGAAGCATTGTATGAAACTTCTTTCTGTTCTGTGCATTCAACTAACAGAGTTGAACCTTACTTTTGATTGAGCCGTTCTGAAACACTCTTTCTGTAGAAACTGCAATTGGACATTCTGAGCGCTAAGAGGCCTATATTGGGAAAAAGAATGTCTACAAATAAAAACTACACAGAAGAATTGTGTGAAACTTCTTTCTGTTCTGTTTGTTCAACTAAAAGAGTTGAACCTTAGTTTTGATTGAGCCGTTCTGAAACACTCTTTCTGTAGAAAATGCAAGTGGAGATTCGGAGCGCTAAGAGGGTAATAGTGGAAAAAGGAATGTCTCCAAATATAAACTACAGAGAATCATTCTGTGAAACTTCTTTCTGATCTGTGCATTCAGCTAACAGAGTTAAACCATACTTTTGATTGAGCAGATCTGAACACTCTTTCTGTAGAAAATGCAACTGGACATTTGGAGCGCTAAGAGAGTAGTAGTGGAAAAAGGAATATATTCAAATATAAACTACACAGAAGCATTCTGTGAAACTTCTTTCTGATCTGAGCATTCAGCTAACAGAGTTAAACCATACATTTGATTGAGCAGTTTTGAAACACTCTGTCTGTAGAAAATGCAACTGGACATTCGTAGCGCTAAGTGGGTAATAGTGGAAAAAAGAATATGTTCAAATATAAACTACACAGAAGCATTGTATGAAACTTCTTTCTGTTCTGTGCATTCAACTAACAGAGTTGAACCTTACTTTTGATTGAGCCTTTCTGAAACACTCTTTCTGTAGAAACTGCAATTGGACATTCTGAGCGCTAAGAGGCCTCTATTGGGAAAAATAATATCTTCAAATAAAAACTACACAGAAGCATTGTGTGAAACTTATTTCTGATATGTTCATTAAGCTAACAGAGTTAAACCATACTTTTGATTGCGCAGTTCTGAACACTCTCTCTGTAGAAAATGCAAGTGGACATTCGTAGCACTAAGAGGGTAATAGTGGAAAAAGGAATATATTCAAATATAAACTACACAGTAGCATTCTGTGAAAATTCTTTCTGTTCTGTGCATTCAACTAACAGAGTTGAACCTTACTTTTGATTGAGCCGTTCTGAAACACTCTTTCTGTAGAAACTGCAATTGGACATGCTAAGCGCTAAGAGGCCTACATTGGGAAAAAGAATATCTTCAAATAAAAACTACACAGATGCATTCTGTGAAACTTATTTCTGATCTGTAAATTCAGATAACAGAGATAAAACATATTTTTGATTGAGCAGTTATGAAACACTCTTTTTGTAGAAAATGCAAGTGGAGATTCGGAGCACTAAGAGGGTAATAGTGGAAAAAGGAATGTCTTCAAATATAAACTACACAGAATCATTCGGTGAAACTTCTTTCTGATCTGTGCATTCAGCTAACAGAGTTAAACCATACTTTTGATTGAGCAGATCTGAACACTCTTTCTGTAGAAAATGCAACTGGACATTTGGAGCGCTAAGAGCGTAGTAGTGGAAAAAGGAATATATTCAAATATAAACTACACAGAAGCATTCTGTGAAACTTCTTTCTGATCTGAGCATTCAGCTAACAGAGTTAAACCATACTTTTGATTGAGCAGTTTTGAAACACTCTGTCTGTAGAAAATGCAACTGGACATTCGTAGCGCTAAGTGGGTAATAGTGGAAAAAAGAATATGTTCAAATATAAACTACACAGAAGCATTGTATGAAACTTCTTTCTGTTCTGTGCATTCAACTAACAGAGTTGAACCTTACTTTTGATTGAGCCGATCTGAAACACTCTTTCTGTAGAAACTGCAATTGGACATTCTGAGCGCTAAGAGGCCTATATTGGGAAAAAGAATGTCTACAAATAAAAACTACACAGAAGAATTGTGTGAAACTTCTTTCTGTTCTGTTTGTTCAACTAAAAGAGTTGAACCTTAGTTTTGATTGAGCCGTTCTGAAACACTCTTTCTGTAGAAAATGCAAGTGGAGATTCGGAGCGCTAAGAGGGTAATAGTGGAAATAGGAATGTCTCCAAATATAAACTACACAGAATCATTCTGTGAAACTTCTTTCTGATCTGTGCATTCAGCTAACAGAGTTAAACCATACTTTTGAATGAGCAGATCTGAACTCTCTTTCTGTAGAAAATGCAACTGGACATTTGGAGCGCTAAGAGAGTAGTAGTGGAAAAAGGAATATATTCAAATATAAACTACACAGAAGCATTCTGTGAAACTTCTTTCTGATCTGAGCATTCAGCTAACAGAGTTAAACCATACTTTTGATTGAGCAGTTTTGAAACACTCTGTCTGTAGAAAATGCAACTGGACATTCGTAGCGCTAAGTGGGTAATAGTGGAAAAAAGAATATGTTCAAATATAAACTACACAGAAGCATTGTATGAAACTTCTTTCTGTTCTGTGCATTCAACTAACAGAGTTGAACCTTACTTTTGATTGAGCCTTTCTGAAACACTCTTTCTGTAGAAACTGCAATTGGACATTCTGAGCGCTAAGAGGCCTCTATTGGGAAAAATAATATCTTCAAATAAAAACTACACAGAAGCATTGTGTGAAATTTATTTCTGATATGTTCATTAAGCTAACAGAGTTAAACCATACTTTTGATTGCGCAGTTCTGAACACTCTTTCTGTAGAAAATGCAAGTGGACATTCGGAGCGCTAAGAGGGTAATAGTGGAAAAAGGAATATATTCAAATATAAACTACACAGTAGCATTCTGTGAAAATTCTTTCTGTTCTGTGCATTCAACTAACAGAGTTGAACCTTACTTTTGATTGAGCCGTTCTGAAACACTCTTTCTGTAGAAACTGCAATTGGACATGCTAAGCGCTAAGAGGCCTACATTGGGAAAAAGAATATCTTCAAATAAAAACTACACAGATGCATTCTGTGAAACTTATTTCTGATCTGTAAATTCAGATAACAGAGATAAAACATATTTTTGATTGAGCAGTTATGAAACACTCTTTTTGTAGAAAATGCAAGTGGAGATTCGGAGCACTAAGAGGGTAATAGTGGAAAAAGGAATGTCTTCAAATATAAACTACACAGAATCATTCGGTGAAACTTCTTTCTGATCTGTGCATTCAGCTAACAGAGTTAAACCATACTTTTGATTGAGCAGATCTGAACACTCTTTCTGTAGAAAATGCAACTGGACATTTGGAGCGCTAAGAGCGTAGTAGTGGAAAAAGGAATATATTCAAATATAAACTACACAGAAGCATTCTGTGAAACTTCTTTCTGATCTGAGCATTCAGCTAACAGAGTTAAACCATACTTTTGATTGAGCAGTTTTGAAACACTCTGTCTGTAGAAAATGCAACTGGACATTCGTAGCGCTAAGTGGGTAATAGTGGAAAAAAGAATATGTTCAAATATAAACTACACAGAAGCATTGTATGAAACTTCTTTCTGTTCTGTGCATTCAACTAACAGAGTTGAACCTTACTTTTGATTGAGCCGATCTGAAACACTCTTTCTGTAGAAACTGCAATTGGACATTCTGAGCGCAAAGAGGCCTATATTGGGAAAAAGAATGTCTACAAATAAAAACTACACAGAAGAATTGTGTGAAACTTCTTTCTGTTCTGTTTGTTCAACTAAAAGAGTTGAACCTTAGTTTTGATTGAGCCGTTCTGAAACACTCTTTCTGTAGAAAATGCAAGTGGAGATTCGGAGCGCTAAGAGGGTAATAGTGGAAATAGGAATGTCTCCAAATATAAACTACACAGAATCATTCTGTGAAACTTCTTTCTGATCTGTGCATTCAGCTAACAGAGTTAAACCATACTTTTGAATGAGCAGATCTGAACTCTCTTTCTGTAGAAAATGCAACTGGACATTTGGAGCGCTAAGAGAGTAGTAGTGGAAAAAGGAATATATTCAAATATAAACTACACAGAAGCATTCTGTGAAACTTCTTTCTGATCTGAGCATTCAGCTAACAGAGTTAAACCATACTTTTGATTGAGCAGTTTTGAAACACTCTGTCTGTAGAAAATGCAACTGGACATTCGTAGCGCTAAGTGGGTAATAGTGGAAAAAAGAATATGTTCAAATATAAACTACACAGAAGCATTGTATGAAACTTCTTTCTGTTCTGTGCATTCAACTAACAGAGTTGAACCTTACTTTTGATTGAGCCTTTCTGAAACACTCTTTCTGTAGAAACTGCAATTGGACATTCTGAGCGCTAAGAGGCCTCTATTGGGAAAAATAATATCTTCAAATAAAAACTACACAGAAGCATTGTGTGAAATTTATTTCTGATATGTTCATTAAGCTAACAGAGTTAAACCATACTTTTGATTGCGCAGTTCTGAACACTCTTTCTGTAGAAAATGCAAGTGGACATTCGGAGCGCTAAGAGGGTAATAGTGGAAAAAGGAATATATTCAAATATAAACTACACAGTAGCATTCTGTGAAAATTCTTTCTGTTCTGTGCATTCAACTAACAGAGTTGAACCTTACTTTTGATTGAGCCGTTCTGAAACACTCTTTCTGTAGAAACTGCAATTGGACATGCTAAGCGCTAAGAGGCCTACATTGGGAAAAAGAATATCTTCAAATAAAAACTACACAGATGCATTCTGTGAAACTTATTTCTGATCTGTAAATTCAGTTAACAGAGATAAAACATATTTTTGATTGAGCAGTTATGAAACACTCTTTTTGTAGAAAATGCAAGTGGAGATTCGGAGCGCTAAGAGGGTAATAGTGGAAAAAGGAATGTCTTCAAATATAAACTACACAGAATCATTCGGTGAAACTCCTTTCTGATCTGTGCATTCAGCTAACAGAGTTAAACCATACTTTTGATTGAGCAGATCTCAACACTCTTTCTGTAGAAAATGCAACTGGACATTTGGAGCGCTAAGAGCATAGTAGTGGATAAAGGAATATATTCAAATATAAACTACACAGAAGCATTCTGTGAAACTTCTTTCTGATCTGAGCATTCAGCTAACAGAGTTAAACCATACTTTTGATTGAGCAGTTTTGAAACACTCTGTCTGTAGAAAATGCAACTGAACATTCGTAGCGCTAAGTGGGTAATAGTGGAAAAAAGAATATGTTCAAATATAAACTACACAGAAGCATTGTATGAAACATCTTTCTCTTCTGTGCATTCAACTAACAGAGTTGAACCTTACTTTTGATTGAGCCGTTCTGAAACACTCTTTCTGTAGAAACTGCAATTGGACATTCTGAGCGCTAAGAGGCCTATATTGGGAAAAAGAATGTCTACAAATAAAAACTACACAGAAGAATTGTGTGAAACTTCTTTCTGTTCTGTTTGTTCAACTAAAAGAGTTGAACCTTAGTTTTGATTGAGCCGTTCTGAAACACACTTTCTGTAGAAAATGCAAGTGGAAATTTGGAGCGCTAAGAGGGTAATAGTGAAAAAAGGAATGTCTCCAAATATAAACTACACAGAATCATTCTGTGAAACTTCTTTCTGATCTGTGCATTCAGCTAACAGAGTTAAACCTTACTTTTGATTGAGCAGATCTGAACTCTCTTTCTGTAGAAAATGCAACTGGACATTTGGAGCGCTAAGAGTGTAGTAGTGGAAAAAGGAATATATTCAAATATAAACTACACAGAAGCATTCTGTGAAACTTCTTTCTGATCTGAGCATTCAGCTAACAGAGTTAAACCATACTTTTGATTGAGCAGTTTTGAAACACTCTGTCTGTAGAAAATGCAACTGGACATTCGTAGCGCTAAGTGGGTAATAGTGGAAAAAAGAATATGTTCAAATATAAACTACACAGAAGCATTGTATGAAACTTCTTTCTGTTCTGTGCATTCAACTAACAGAGTTGAACCTTACTTTTGATTGAGCCTTTCTGAAACACTCTTTCTGTAGAAACTGCAATTGGACATTCTGAGCGCTAAGAGGCCTCTATTGGGAAAAATAATATCTTCAAATAAAAACTACACAGAAGCATTGTGTGAAACTTATTTCTGATATGTTCATTAAGCTAACAGAGTTAAACCATACTTTTGATTGTGCAGTTCTGAACACTCTTTCTGTAGAAAATGCAAGTGGACATTCGGAGCGCTAAGAGGGTAATAGTGGAAAAAGGAATATATTCAAATATAAACTACACAGTAGCATTCTGTGAAAATTCTTTCTGTTCTGTGCATTCAACTAACAGAGTTGAACCTTACTTTTGATTGAGCCGTTCTGAAACACTCTTTCTGTAGAAACTGCAATTGGACATGCTAAGCGCTAAGAGGCCTACATTGGGAAAAAGAATATCTTCAAATAAAAACTACACAGATGCATTCTGTGAAACTTATTTCTGATCTGTAAATTCAGTTAACAGAGATAAAACATATTTTTGATTGAGCAGTTATGAAACACTCTTTTTGTAGAAAATGCAAGTGGAGATTCGGAGCGCTAAGAGGGTAATAGTGGAAAAAGGAATGTCTTCAAATATAAACTACACAGAATCATTCGGTGAAACTTCTTTCTGATCTGTGCATTCAGCTAACAGAGTTAAACTATACTTTTGATTGAGCAGATCTGAACACTCTTTCTGTAGAAAATGCAACTGGACATTTGGAGCGCTAAGAGCGTAGTAGTGGAAAAAGGAATATATTCAAATATAAACTACACAGAAGCATTCTGTGAAACTTCTTTCTGATCTGAGCATTCAGCTAACAGAGTTAAACCATACTTTTGATTGAGCAGTTTTGAAACACTCTGTCTGTAGAAAATGCAACTGGACATTCGTAGCGCTAAGTGGGTAATAGTGGAAAAAAGAATATGTTCAAATATAAACTACACAGAAGCATTGTATGAAACTTCTTTCTGTTCTGTGCATTCAACTAACAGAGTTGAACCTTACTTTTGATTGAGCCGTTCTGAAACACTCTTTCTGTAGAAACTGCAATTGGACATTCTGAGCGCTAAGAGGCCTATATTGGGAAAAAGAATGTCTACAAATAAAAACTACACAGAAGAATTGTGTGAAACTTCTTTCTGTTCTGTTTGTTCAACTAAAAGAGTTGAACCTTAGTTTTGATTGAGCCGTTCTGAAACACTCTTTCTGTAGAAAATGCAAGTGGAGATTCGGAGCGCTAAGAGGGTAATAGTGGAAAAAGGAATGTCTCCAAATATAAACTACAGAGAATCATTCTGTGAAACTTCTTTCTGATCTGTGCATTCAGCTAACAGAGTTAAACCATACTTTTGATTGAGCAGATCTGAACACTCTTTCTGTAGAAAATGCAACTGGACATTTGGAGCGCTAAGAGAGTAGTAGTGGAAAAAGGAATATATTCAAATATAAACTACACAGAAGCATTCTGTGAAACTTCTTTCTGATCTGAGCATTCAGCTAACAGAGTTAAACCATACATTTGATTGAGCAGTTTTGAAACACTCTGTCTGTAGAAAATGCAACTGGACATTCGTAGCGCTAAGTGGGTAATAGTGGAAAAAAGAATATGTTCAAATATAAACTACACAGAAGCATTGTATGAAACTTCTTTCTGTTCTGTGCATTCAACTAACAGAGTTGAACCTTACTTTTGATTGAGCCTTTCTGAAACACTCTTTCTGTAGAAACTGCAATTGGATATTCTGAGCGCTAAGAGGCCTCTATTGGGAAAAATAATATCTTCAAATAAAAACTACACAGAAGCATTGTGTGAAACTTATTTCTGATATGTTCATTAAGCTAACAGAGTTAAACCATACTTTTGATTGCGCAGTTCTGAACACTCTTTCTGTAGAAAATGCAAGTGGACATTCGTAGCACTAAGAGGGTAATAGTGGAAAAAGGAATATATTCAAATATAAACTACACAGTAGCATTCTGTGAAAATTCTTTCTGTTCTGTGCATTCAACTAACAGAGTTGAACCTTACTTTTGATTGAGCCGTTCTGAAACACTCTTTCTGTAGAAACTGCAATTGGACATGCTAAGCGCTAAGAGGCCTACATTGGGAAAAAGAATATCTTCAAATAAAAACTACACAGATGCATTCTGTGAAACTTATTTCTGATCTGTAAATTCAGATAACAGAGATAAAACATATTTTTGATTGAGCAGTTATGAAACACTCTTTTTGTAGAAAATGCAAGTGGAGATTCGGAGCACTAAGAGGGTAATAGTGGAAAAAGGAATGTCTTCAAATATAAACTACACAGAATCATTCGGTGAAACTTCTTTCTGATCTGTGCATTCAGCTAACAGAGTTAAACCATACTTTTGATTGAGCAGATCTGAACACTCTTTCTGTAGAAAATGCAACTGGACAATTGGAGCGCTAAGAGCGTAGTAGTGGAAAAAGGAATATATTCAAATATAAACTACACAGAAGCATTCTGTGAAACTTCTTTCTGATCTGAGCATTCAGCTAACAGAGTTAAACCATACTTTTGATTGAGCAGTTTTGAAACACTCTGTCTGTAGAAAATGCAACTGGACATTCGTAGCGCTAAGTGGGTAATAGTGGAAAAAAGAATATGTTCAAATATAAACTACACAGAAGCATTGTATGAAACTTCTTTCTGTTCTGTGCATTCAACTAACAGAGTTGAACCTTACTTTTGATTGAGCCGATCTGAAACACTCTTTCTGTAGAAACTGCAATTGGACATTCTGAGCGCTAAGAGGCCTATATTGGGAAAAAGAATGTCTACAAATAAAAACTACACAGAAGAATTGTGTGAAACTTCTTTCTGTTCTGTTTGTTCAACTAAAAGAGTTGAACCTTAGTTTTGATTGAGCCGTTCTGAAACACTCTTTCTGTAGAAAATGCAAGTGGAGATTCGGAGCGCTAAGAGGGTAATAGTGGAAAAAGGATTGTCTCCAATTATAAACTACACAGAATCATTCTGTGAAACTTCTTTCTGATCTGTGCATTCAGCTAACAGAGTTAAACCATACTTTTGAATGAGCAGATCTGAACTCTCTTTCTGTAGAAAATGCAACTGGACATTTGGAGCGCTAAGAGAGTAGTAGTGGAAAAAGGAATATATTCAAATATAAACTACACAGAAGCATTCTGTGAAACTTCTTTCTGATCTGAGCATTCAGCTAACAGAGTTAAACCATACTTTTGATTGAGCAGTTTTGAAACACTCTGTCTGTAGAAAATGCAACTGGACATTCGTAGCGCTAAGTGGGTAATAGTGGAAAAAAGAATATGTTCAAATATAAACTACACAGAAGCATTGTATGAAACTTCTTTCTGTTCTGTGCATTCAACTAACAGAGTTGAACCTTACTTTTGATTGAGCCTTTCTGAAACACTCTTTCTGTAGAAACTGCAAATGGACATTCTGAGCGCTAAGAGGCCTCTATTGGGAAAAATAATATCTTCAAATAAAAACTACACAGAAGCATTGTGTGAAATTTATTTCTGATATGTTCATTAAGCTAACAGAGTTAAACCATACTTTTGATTGCGCAGTTCTGAACACTCTTTCTGTAGAAAATGCAAGTGGACATTCGGAGCGCTAAGAGGGTAATAGTGGAAAAAGGAATATATTCAAATATAAACTACACAGTAGAATTCTGTGAAAATTCTTTCTGTTCTGTGCATTCAACTAACAGAGTTGAACCTTTCTTTTGATTGAGCCGTTCTGAAACACTCTTTCTGTAGAAACTGCAATTGGACATGCTAAGCGCTAAGAGGCCTACATTGGGAAAAAGAATATCTTCAAATAAAAACTACACAGATGCATTCTGTGAAACATATTTCTGATCTGTAAATTCAGTTAACAGAGATAAAACATATTTTTGATTGAGCAGTTATGAAACACTCTTTCTGTAGAAAATGCAAGTGGAGATTCGGAGCGCTAAGAGGGTAATAGTGGAAAAAGGAATGTCTTCAAATATAAACTACACAGAATCATTCGGTGAAACTTCTTTCTGATCTGTGCATTCAGCTAACAGAGTTAAACCATACTTTTGATTGAGCAGATCTGAACACTCTTTCTGTAGAAAATGCAACTGGACATTTGGAGCGCTAAGAGCGTAGTAGTGGAAAAAGGAATATATTCAAATATAAACTACACAGAAGCATTCTGTGAAACTTCTTTCTGATCTGAGCATTCAGCTAACAGAGTTAAACCATACTTTTGATTGAGCAGTTTTGAAACACTCTGTCTGTAGAAAATGCAACTGGACATTCGTAGCGCTAAGTGGGTAATAGTGGAAAAAAGAATATGTTCAAATATAAACTACACAGAAGCATTGTATGAAACTTCTTTCTGTTCTGTGCATTCAACTAACAGAGTTGAACCTTACTTTTGATTGAGCCGCGCTGAAACACTCTTTCTGTAGAAACTGCAATTGGACATTCTGAGCGCTAAGAGGCCTATATTGGGAAAAAGAATGTCTACAAATAAAAACTACACAGAAGAATTGTGTGAAACTTCTTTCTGTTCTGTTTGTTCAACTAAAAGAGTTGAACCTTAGTTTTGATTGAGCCGTTCTGAAACACTCTTTCTGTAGAAAATGCAAGTGAAGATTCGGAGCGCTAAGAGGGTAATAGTGGAAAAAGGAATGTCTCCAAATATAAACTACACAGAATCATTCTGTGAAACTTCTTTCTGATCTGTGCATTCAGCTAACAGAGTTAAACCATACTTTTGATTGAGCAGATCTGAACACTCTTTCTGTAGAAAATGCAACTGGACATTTGGAGCGCTAAGAGAGTAGTAGTGGAAAAAGGAATATATTCAAATATAAACTACACAGAAGCATTCTGTGAAACTTCTTTCTGATCTGAGCATTCAGCTAACAGAGTTAAACCATACATTTGATTGAGCAGTTTTGAAACACTCTGTCTGTAGAAAATGCAACTGGACATTCGTAGCGCTAAGTGGGTAATAGTGGAAAAAAGAATATGTTCAAATATAAACTACACAGAAGCATTGTATGAAACTTTTTTCTGTTCTGTGCATTCAACTAACAGAGTTGAACCTTACTTTTGATTGAGCCTTTCTGAAACACTCTTTCTGTAGAAACTGCAATTGGACATTCTGAGCGCTAAGAGGCCTCTATTGGGAAAAAGAATATCTTCAAATAAAAACTACACAGAAGCATTTTGTGAAACTTATTTCTGATATGTTCATTAAGCTAACAGAGTTAAACCATACTTTTGATTGCGCAGTTCTGAACACTCTTTCTGTAGAAAATGCAAGTGGACATTCGTAGCGCTAAGAGGGTAATAGTGGAAAAAGGAATATATTCAAATATAAACTACACAGTAGCATTCTGTGAAAATTCTTTCTGTTCTGTGCATTCAACTAACAGAGTTGAACCTTACTTTTGATTGAGCCGTTCTGAAACACTCTTTCTGTAGAAACTGCAATTGGACATGCTAAGCGCTAAGAGGCCTACATTGGGAAAAAGAATATCTTCAAATAAAAACTACACAGATGCATTCTGTGAAACTTATTTCTGATCCGTAAATTCAGTTAACAGAGATAAAATATATTTTTGATTGAGCAGTTATGAAACACTCTTTTTGTAGAAAATGCAAGTGGAGATTCGGAGCACTAAGAGGGTAATAGTGGAAAAAGGAATGTCTTCAAATATAAACTACACAGAATCATTCGGTGAAACTTCTTTCTGATCTGTGCATTCAGCTAACAGAGTTAAACCATACTTTTGGTTGAGCAGATCTGAACACTCTTTCTGTAGAAAATGCAACTGGACATTTGGAGCGCTAAGAGCGTAGTAGTGGAAAAAGGAATATATTCAAATATAAACTACACAGAAGCATTCTGTGAAACTTCTTTCTGATCTGAGCATTCAGCTAACAGAGTTAAACCATACTTTTGATTGAGCAGTTTTGAAACACTCTGTCTGTAGAAAATGCAACTGGACATTCGTAGCGCTAAGTGGGTAATAGTGGAAAAAAGAATATGTTCAAATATAAACTACACAGAAGCATTGTATGAAACTTCTTTCTGTTCTGTGCATTCAACTAACAGAGTTGAACCTTACTTTTGATTGAGCCGATCTGAAACACTCTTTCTGTAGAAACTGCAATTGGACATTCTGAGCGCTAAGAGTCCTATATTGGGAAAAAGAATGTCTACAAATAAAAACTACACAGAAGAATTGTGTGAAACTTCTTTCTGTTCTGTTTGTTCAACTAAAAGAGTTGAACCTTAGTTTTGATTGAGCCGTTCTGAAACACTCTTTCTGTAGAAAATGCAAGTGGAGATTAGGAGCGCTAAGAGGGTAATAGTGGAAAAAGGAATGTCTCCAAATATAAACTACACAGAATCATTCTGTGAAACTTCTTTCTGATCTGTGCATTCAGCTAACAGAGTAAAACCATACTTTTGAATGAGCAGATCTGAACTCTCTTTCTGTAGAAAATGCAACTGGACATTTGGAGCGCTAAGAGAGTAGTAGTGGAAAAAGGAATATATTCAAATATAAACTACACAGAAGCATTCTGTGAAACTTCTTTCTGATCTGAGCATTCAGCTAACAGAGTTAAACCATACTTTTGATTGAGCAGTTTTGAAACACTCTGTCTGTAGAAAATGCAACTGGACATTCGTAGCGCTAAGTGGGTAATAGTGGAAAAAAGAATATGTTCAAATATAAACTACACAGAAGCATTGTATGAAACTTCTTTCTGTTCTGTGCATTCAACTAACAGAGTTGAACCTTACTTTTGATTGAGCCTTTCTGAAACACTCTTTCTGTAGAAACTGCAATTGGACATTCTGAGCGCTAAGAGGCCTCTATTGGGAAAAATAATATCTTCAAATAAAAACTACACAGAAGCATTGTGTGAAACTTATTTCTGATATGTTCATTAAGCTAACAGAGTTAAACCATACTTTTGATTGCGCAGTTCTGAACACTCTTTCTGTAGAAAATGCAAGTGGACATTCGTAGCGCTAAGAGGGTAATAGTGGAAAAAGGAATATATTCAAATATAAACTACACAGTAGCATTCTGTGAAAATTCTTTCTGTTCTGTGCATTCAACTAACAGAGTTGAACCTTACTTTTGATTGAGCCGTTCTGAAACACTCTTTCTGTAGAAACTGCAATTGGACATGCTAAGCGCTAAGAGGCCTACATTGGGAAAAAGAATATCTTCAAATAAAAACTACACAGATGCATTCTGTGAAACTTATTTCTGATCCGTAAATTCAGTTAACAGAGATAAAACATATTTTTGATTGAGCAGTTATGAAACACTCTTTTTGTAGAAAATGCAAGTGGAGATTCGGAGCGCTAAGAGGGTAATAGTGGAAAAAGGAATGTCTTCAAATATAAACTACACAGAATCATTCGGTGAAACTTCTTTCTGATCTGTGCATTCAGCTAACAGAGTTAAACTATACTTTTGATTGAGCAGATCTGAACACTCTTTCTGTAGAAAATGCAACTGGACATTTGGAGCGCTAAGAGCGTAGTAGTGGAAAAAGTAATATATTCAAATATAAACTACACAGAAGCATTCTGTGAAACTTCTTTCTGATCTGAGCATTCAGCTAACAGAGTTAAACCATACTTTTGATTGAGCAGTTTTGAAACACTCTGTCTGTAGAAAATGCAACTGGACATTCGTAGCGCTAAGTGGGTAATAGTGGAAAAAAGAATATGTTCAAATATAAACTACACAGAAGCATTGTATGAAACTTCTTTCTGTTCTGTGCATTCAACTAACAGAGTTGAACCTTACTTTTGATTGAGCCGTTCTGAAACACTCTTTCTGTAGAAACTGCAATTGGACATTCTGAGCGCTAAGAGGCCTATATTGGGAAAAAGAATGTCTACAAATAAAAACTACACAGAAGAATTGTGTGAAACTTCTTTCTGTTCTGTTTGTTCAACTAAAAGAGTTGAACCTTAGTTTTGATTGAGCCGTTCTGAAACACACTTTCTGTAGAAAATGCAAGTGGAGATTCGGAGCGCTAAGAGGGTAATAGTGGAAAAAGGAATGTCTCCAAATATAAACTACACAGAATCATTCTGTGAAACTTCTTTCTGATCTGTGCATTCAGCTAACAGAGTTAAACCATACTTTTGATTGAGCAGATCTGAACACTCTTTCTGTAGAAAATGCAACTGGACATTTGGAGCGCTAAGAGAGTAGTAGTGGAAAAAGGAATATATTCAAATATAAACTACACAGAAGCATTCTGTGAAACTTCTTTCTGATCTGAGCATTCAGCTAACAGAGTTAAACCATACTTTTGATTGAGCAGTTTTGAAACCCTCTGTCTGTAGAAAATGCAACTGGACATTCGTAGCGCTAAGTGGGTAATAGTGGAAAAAAGAATATGTTCAAATATAAACTACACAGAAGCATTGTATGAAACTTCTTTCTGTTCTGTGCATTCAACTAACAGAGTTGAACCTTACTTTTGATTGAGCCTTTCTGAAACACTCTTTCTGTAGAAACTGCAATTGGACATTCTGAGCGCTAAGAGGCCTCTATTGGGAAAAATAAAATCTTCAAATAAAAACTACACAGAAGCATTGTGTGAAACTTATTTCTGATATGTTCATTAAGCTAACAGAGTTAAACCATACTTTTGATTGCGCAGTTCTGAACACTCTTTCTGTAGAAAATGCAAGTGGACATTCGGAACGCTAAGAGGGTAATAGTGGAAAAAGGAATATATTCAAATATAAACTACACAGTAGCATTCTGTGAAAATTCTTTCTGTTCTGTGCATTCAACTAACAGAGTTGAACCTTACTTTTGATTGAGCCGTTCTGAAACACTCTTTCTGTAGAAACTGCAATTGGACATGCTAAGCGCTAAGAGGCCTACATTGGGAAAAAGAATATCTTCAAATAAAAACTACACAGATGCATTCTGTGAAACTTATTTCTGATCTGTAAATTCAGTTAACAGAGATAAAACATATTTTTGATTGAGCAGTTATGAAACACTCTTTTTGTAGAAAATGCAAGTGGAGATTCGGAGCGCTAAGAGGGTAATAGTGGAAAAAGGAATTTCTTCAAATATAAACTACACAGAATCATTCGGTGAAACTTCTTTCTGATCTGTGCATTCAGCTAACAGAGTTAAACTATACTTTTGATTGAGCAGATCTGAACACTCTTTCTGTAGAAAATGCAACTGGACATTTGGAGCGCTAAGAGCGTAGTAGTGGAAAAAGGAATATATTCAAATATAAACTACACAGAAGCATTCTGTGAAACTTCTTTCTGATCTGAGCATTCAGCTAACAGAGTTAAACCATACTTTTGATTGAGCAGTTTTGAAACACTCTGTCTGTAGAAAATGCAACTGGACATTCGTAGCGCTAAGTGGGTAATAGTGGAAAAAAGAATATGTTCAAATATAAACTACACAGAAGCATTGTATGAAACTTCTTTCTGTTCTGTGCATTCAACTAACAGAGTTGAACCTTACTTTTGATTGAGCCGTTCTGAAACACTCTTTCTGTAGAAACTGCAATTGGACATTCTGAGCGCTAAGAGGCCTATATTGGGAAAAAGAATGTCTACAAATAAAAACTACACAGAAGAATTGTGTGAAACTTCTTTCTGTTCTGTTTGTTCAACTAAAAGAGTTGAACCTTAGTTTTGATTGAGCCGTTCTGAAACACACTTTCTGTAGAAAATGCAAGTGGAGATTCGGAGCGCTAAGAGGGTAATAGTGGAAAAAGGAATGTCTCCAAATATAAACTACACAGAATCATTCTGTGAAACTTCTTTCTGATCTGTGCATTCAGCTAACAGAGTTAAACCATACTTTTGATTGAGCAGATCTGAACACTCTTTCTGTAGAAAATGCAACTGGACATTTGGAGCGCTAAGAGAGTAGTAGTGGAAAAAGGAATATATTCAAATATAAACTACACAGAAGCATTCTGTGAAACTTCTTTCTGATCTGAGCATTCAGCTAACAGAGTTAAACCATACTTTTGATTGAGCAGTTTTGAAACCCTCTGTCTGTAGAAAATGCAACTGGACATTCGTAGCGCTAAGTGGGTAATAGTGGAAAAAAGAATATGTTCAAATATAAACTACACAGAAGCATTGTATGAAACTTCTTTCTGTTCTGTGCATTCAACTAACAGAGTTGAACCTTACTTTTGATTGAGCCTTTCTGAAACACTCTTTCTGTAGAAACTGCAATTGGACATTCTGAGTGCTAAGAGGCCTCTATTGGGAAAAATAAAATCTTCAAATAAAAACTACACAGAAGCATTGTGTGAAACTTATTTCTGATATGTTCATTAAGCTAACAGAGTTAAACCATACTTTTGATTGCGCAGTTCTGAACACTCTTTCTGTAGAAAATGCAAGTGGACATTCGGAACGCTAAGAGGGTAATAGTGGAAAAAGGAATATATTCAAATATAAACTACACAGTAGCATTCTGTGAAAATTCTTTCTGTTCTGTGCATTCAACTAACAGAGTTGAACCTTACTTTTGATTGAGCCGTTCTGAAACACTCTTTCTGTAGAAACTGCAATTGGACATGCTAAGCGCTAAGAGGCCTACATTGGGAAAAAGAATATCTTCAAATAAAAACTACACAGATGCATTCTGTGAAACTTATTTCTGATCTGTAAATTCAGTTAACAGAGATAAAACATATTTTTGATTGAGCAGTTATGAAACACTCTTTTTGTAGAAAATGCAAGTGGAGATTCGGAGCGCTAAGAGGGTAATAGTGGAAAAAGGAATGTCTTCAAATATAAACTACACAGAATCATTCGGTGAAACTTCTTTCTGATCTGTGCATTCAGCTAACAGAGTTAAACCATACTTTTGATTGAGCAGATCTGAACACTCTTTCTGTAGAAAATGCAACTGGACATTTCGAGCGCTAAGAACGTAGTAGTGGAAAAAGGAATATATTCAAATATAAACTACACAGAAGCATTCTGTGAAATTTCTTTCTGATCTGAGCATACAGCTAACAGAGTAAAACCATACTTTTGATTGAGCAGTTTTGAAACACTCTGTCTGTAGAAAATGCAACTGGACATTCGTAGCGCTAAGTGGGTAATAGTGGAAAAAAGAATATATTCAAATATGAACTACACAGAAGCATTGTATGAAACTTCTTTGTGTTCTGTGCATTCAACTAACAGAGTTGAACCTTACTTTTGATTGAGCCGTTCTGAAACACTCTTTCTGTAGAAACTGCAATTGGACATTCTGAGCGCTAAGAGGCCTATACTGGGAAAAAGAATGTCTACAAATAAAAACTACACAGAAGAATTGTGTGAAACTTTTTTCTGTTCTGTTTGTTCAACTAAAAGAGTTGAACCTTAGTTTTGATTGAGCCGTTCTGAAACACTCTTTCTGTAGAAAATGCAAGTGGAGATTCGGAGCGCTAAGAGGGTAATAGTGGAAAAAGGAATGTCTCCAAATATAAACTACACAGAATCATTCTGTGAAACTTCTTTCTGATCTGTGCATTCAGCTAACAGAGTTAAACCATACTTTTGATTGAGCAGATCTGAACTCTCTTTCTGTAGAAAATGCAACTGGACATTTGGAGCGCTAAGAGAGTAGTAGTGGAAAAAGGAATATATTCAAATATAAACTACACAGAAGCATTCTGTGAAACTTCTTTCTGATCTGAGCATTCAGCTAACAGAGTTAAACCATACATTTGATTGAGCAGTTTTGAAACACTCTGTCTGTAGAAAATACAACTGGACATTCGTAGCGCTAAGTGGGTAATAGTGGAAAAAAGAATATGTTCAAATATAAACTACACAGAAGCATTGTATGAAACTTCTTTCTGTTCTGTGCATTCAACTAACAGAGTTGAACCTTACTTTTGATTGAGCCTTTCTGAAACACTCTTTCTGTAGAAACTGCAATTGGACATTCTGAGCGCTAAGAGGCCTCTATTGGGAAAAATAATATCTTCAAATAAAAACTACACAGAAGCATTGTGTGAAACTTATTTCTGATATGTTCATTAAGCTAACAGAGTTAAACCATACTTTTGATTGCGCAGTTCTGAACACTCTTTCTGTAGAAAATGCAAGTGGACATTCGGAGCGCTAAGAGGGTAATAGTGGAAAAAGGAATATATTCAAATATAAACTACACAGTAGCATTCTGTGAAAATTCTTTCTGTTCTGTGCATTCAACTAACAGAGTTGAACCTTACTTTTGATTGAGCCGTTCTGAAACACTCTTTCTGTAGAAACTGCAATTGGACATGCTAAGCGCTAAGTGGCCTACATTGGGAAAAAGAATATCTTCAAATAAAAACTACACAGATGCATTCTGTGAAACTTATTTCTGATCTGTAAATTCAGTTAACAGAGATAAAACATATTTTTGATTGAGCAGTTATGAAACACTCTTTTTGTAGAAAATGCAAGTGGAGATTCGGAGCGCTAAGAGGGTAATAGTGGAAAAAGGAATGTCTTCAAATATAAACTACACAGAATCATTCGGTGAAACTTCTTTCTGATCTGTGCATTCAGCTAACAGAGTTAAACCATGCTTTTGATTGAGCAGATCTGAACACTCTTTCTGTAGAAAATGCAACTGGACATTTGGAGCGCTAAGAGCGTAGTAGTGGAAAAAGGAATATATTCAAATATAAACTACACAGAAGCATTCTGTGAAACTTCTTTCTGATCTGAGCATTCAGCTAACAGAGTTAAACCATACTTTTGATTGAGCAGTTTTGAAACACTCTGTCTGTATAAAATGCAACTGGACATTCGTAGCGCTAAGTGGGTAATAGTGGAAAAAAGAATATGTTCAAATATAAACTACACAGAAGCATTGTATGAAACTTCTTTCTGTTCTGTGCATTCAACTAACAGAGTTGAACCTTACTTTTGATTGAGCCGATCTGAAACACTCTTTCTGTAGAAACTGCAATTGGACATTCTGAGCGCTAAGAGGCCTATATTGGGAAAAAGAATGTCTACAAATAAAAACTACACCGAAGAATTGTGTGAAACTTCTTTCTGTTCTGTTTGTTCAACTAAAAGAGTTGAACCTTAGTTTTGATTGAGCCGTTCTGAAACACTCTTTCTGTAGAAAATGCTAGTGGAGATTCGGAGCGCTAAGAGGGTAATAGTGGAAAAAGGAATGTCTCCAAATATAAACTAAACAGAATCATTCTGTGAAACTTCTTTCTGATCTGTGCATTCAGCTAACAGAATTAAACCATACTTTTGATTGAGCAGATCTGAACTCTCTTTCTGTAGAAAATGCAACTGGATATTTGGAGCGCTAAGAGAATAGTAGTGGAAAAAGGAATATATTCAAATATAAACTACACAGAAGCATTCTGTGAAACTTCTTTCTGATCTGAACATTCAGCTAACAGAGTTAAACCATACTTTTGATTGAGCAGTTTTGAAACACTCTGTCTGTAGAAAATGCAATGGGACATTCGTAGCGCTAAGTGGGTAATAGTGGAAAAAAGAATATGTTCAAATATAAACTACACAGAAGCATTGTATGAAACTTCTTTCTGTTCTGTGCATTCAACTAACAGAGTTGAACCTTACTTTTGATTGAGCCTTTCTGAAACACTCTTTCTGTAGAAACTGCAATTGGACATTCTGAGCGCTAAGAGGCCTATATTGGGAAAAATAATATCTTCAAATAAAAACTACACAGAAGCATTGTGTGAAACTTATTTCTGATATGTTCATTAAGCTAACAGAGTTAAACCATACTTTTGATTGCGCAATTCTGAACACTCTTTCTGTAGAAAATGCAAGTGGACATTCGGAGCGCTAAGAGGGTAATAGTGGAAAAAGGAATATATTCAAATATAAACTACACCGTAGCATTCTGTGAAAATTCTTTCTGTTCTGTGCATTCAACTAACAGAGTTGAACCTTACTTTCGATTGAGCCGTTCTGAAACACTCTTTCTGTAGAAACTGCAATTGGACATGCTAAGCGCTAAGAGGCCTACATTGGGAAAAAGAATATCTTCAAATAAAAACTACACAGATGCATTCTGTGAAACTTATTTCTGATCTGTAAATTCAGTTAACAGAGATAAAACATATTTTTGATTGAGCAGTTATGAAACACTCTTTTTGTAGAAAATGCAAGTGGAGATTCGGAGCGCTAAGTGGGTAATAGTGGAAAAAGGAATGTCTTCAAATATAAACTACACAGAATCATTCGGTGAAACTTCTTTCTGATCTGTGCATTCAGCTAACAGAGTTAAACCATACTTTTGATTGAGCAGATCTGAACACTCTTTCTGTAGAAAATGCAACTGGACATTTCGAGCGCTAAGAACGTAGTAGTGGAAAAAGGAATATATTCAAATATAAACTACACAGAAGCATTCTGTGAAACTTATTTCTGATCTGAGCATTCAGCTAACAGAGTAAAACCATACTTTTGATTGAGCAGTTTTGAAACACTCTGTCTGTAGAAAATGCAACTGGACATTCGTAGCGCTAAGTGGGTAATAGTGGAAAAAAGAATATGTTCAAATATGAACTACACAGAAGCATTGTATGAAACTACTTTGTGTTCTGTGCATTCAACTAACAGAGTTGAACCTTACTTTTGATTGAGCCGTTCTGAAACACTCTTTCTGTAGAAACTGCAATTGGACATTCTGAGCGCTAAGAGGCCTATATTGGGAAAAAGAATGTCTACAAATAAAAACTACACAGAAGAATTGTGTGAAACTTCTTTCTGTTCTGTTTGTTCAACTAAAAGAGTTGAACCTTAGTTTTAATTGAGCCGTTCTGAAACACTCTTTCTGTAGAAAATGCAAGTGGAGATTCGGAGCGCTAAGAGGGTAATAGTGGAAAAAGGAATGTCTCCAAATATAAACTACACAGAATCATTCTGTGAAACTTCTTTCTGATCTGTGCATTCAGCTAACAGAGTTAAACCATACTTTTGATTGAGCAGATCTGAACTCTCTTTCTGTAGAAAATGCAACTGGACATTTGGAGCGCTAAGAGAGTAGTAGTGGAAAAAGGAATATATTCAAATATAAACTACACAGAAGCATTCTGTGAAACTTCTTTCTGATCTGAGCATTCAGCTAACAGAGTTAAACCATACATTTGATTGAGCAGTTTTGAAACACTCTGTCTGTAGAAAATGCAACTGGACATTCGTAGCGCTAAGTGGGTAATAGTGGAAAAAAGAATATGTTCAAATATAAACTACACAGAAGCATTGTATGAAACTTCTTTCTGTTCTGTGCATTCAACTAACAGAGTTGAACCTTACTTTTGATTGAGCCTTTCTGAAACACTCTTTCTGTAGAAACTGCAATTGGACATTCTGAGCGCTAAGAGGCCTCTATTGGGAAAAATAATATCTTCAAATAAAAACTACACAGAAGCATTGTGTGAAACTTATTTCTGATATGTTAATTAAGCTAACAGAGTTAAACCATACTTTTGATTGCGCAGTTCTGAACACTCTTTCTGTAGAAAATGCAAGTGGACATTCGGAGCGCTAAGAGGGTAATAGTGGAAAAAGGAATATATTCAAATATAAACTACACAGTAGCATTCTGTGAAAATTCTTTCTGTTCTGTGCATTCAACTAACAGAGTTGAACCTTACTATTGATTGAGCCGTTCTGAAACACTCTTTCTGTAGAAACTGCAATTGGACATGCTAAGCGCTAAGAGGCCTACATTGGGAAAAAGAATATCTTCAAATAAAAACTACACAGATGCATTCTGTGAAACTTATTTCTGATCTGTAAATTCAGTTAACAGAGATAAAACATATTTTTGATTGAGCAGTTATGAAACACTCTTTTTGTAGAAAATGCAAGTGGAGATTCGGAGCGCTAAGAGGGTAATAGTGGAAAAAGGAATGTCTTCAAATATAAACTACACAGAATCATTCGGTGAAACTTCTTTCTGATCTGTGCATTCAGCTAACAGAATTAAACCATACTTTTGATTGAGCAGATCTGAACTCTCTTTCTGTAGAAAATGCAACTGGACATTTGGAGCGCTAAGAGAGTAGTAGTGGAAAAAGGAATATATTCAAATATAAACTACACAGAAGCATTCTGTGAAACTTCTTTCTGATCTGAGCATTCAGCTAACAGAGTTAAACCATACTTTTGATTGAGCAGTTTTGAAACACTCTGTCTGTAGAAAATGCAACTGGACATTCGTAGCGCTAAGTGGGTAATAGTGGAAAAAAGAATATGTTCAAATATAAACTACACAGAAGCATTGTATGAAACTTCTTTCTGTTCTGTGCATTCAACTAACAGAGTTGAACCTTACTTTTGATTGAGCCTTTCTGAAACACTCTTTCTGTAGAAACTGCAATTGGACATTCTGAGCGCTAAGAGGCCTATATTGGGAAAAAGAATGTCTACAAATAAAAACTACACAGAAGAATTGTGTGAAACTTCTTTCTGTTCTGTTTGTTCAACTAAAAGAGTTGAACCTTAGTTTTGATTGAGCCGTTCTGAAACACTCTTTCTGTAGAAAATGCAAGTGGAGATTCGGAGCGCTAAGAGGGTAATAGTGGAAAAAGGAATGTCTCCAAATATAAACTACACAGAATCATTCTGTGAAACTTCTTTCTGATCTGTGCATTCAGCTAACAGAGTTAAACCATACTTTTGATTGAGCAGATCTGAACTCTCTTTCTGTAGAAAATGCAACTGGACATTTCGAGCGCTAAGAGAGTAGTAGTGGAAAAAGGAATATATTCAAATATAAACTACACAGAAGCATTCTGTGAAACTTCTTTCTGATCTGAGCATTCAGCTAACAGAGTTAAACCATACATTTGATTGAGCAGTTTTGAAACACTCTGTCTGTAGAAAATGCAACTGGACATTCGTAGCGCTAAGTGGGTAATAGTGGAAAAAAGAATATGTTCAAATATAAACTACACAGAAGCATTGTATGAAACTTCTTTCTGTTCTGTGCATTCAACTAACAGAGTTGAACCTTACTTTTGATTGAGCCTTTCTGAAACACTCTTTCTGTAGAAACTGCAATTGGACATTCTGAGCGCTAAGAGGCCTCTATTGGGAAAAATAATATCTTCAAATAAAAACTACACAGAAGCATTGTGTGAAACTTATTTCTGATATGTTCATTAAGCTAACAGAGTTAAACCATACTTTTGATTGCGCAGTTCTGAACACTCTTTCTGTAGAAAATGCAAGTGGACATTCGTAGCGCTAAGAGGGTAATAGTGGAAAAAGGAATATATTCAAATATAAACTACACAGTAGCATTCTGTGAAAATTCTTTCTGTTCTGTGCATTCAACTAACAGAGTTGAACCTTACTTTTGATTGAGCCGTTCTGAAACACTCTTTCTGTAGAAACTGCAATTGGACATGCTAAGCGCTAAGAGGCCTACATTGGGAAAAAGAATATCTTCAAATAAAAACTACACAGATGCATTCTGTGAAACTTATTTCTGATCTGTAAATTCAGTTAACAGAGATAAAACATATTTTTGATTGAGCAGTTATGAAACACTCTTTTTGTAGAAAATGCAAGTGGAGATTCGGAGCACTAAGAGGGTAATAGTGGAAAAAGGAATGTCTTCAAATATAAACTACACAGAATCATTCGGTGAAACTTTATTCTGATCTGTGCATTCAGCTAACAGAGTTAAACCATACTTTTGATTGAGCAGATCTGAACACTCTTTCTGTAGAAAATGCAACTGGACATTTGGAGCGCTAAGAGCGTAGTAGTGGAAAAAGGAATATATTCAAATATAAACTACACAGAAGCATTCTGTGAAACTTCTTTCTGATCTGAGCATTCAGCTAACAGAGTTAAACCATACTTTTGATTGAGCAGTTTTGAAACACTCTGTCTGTAGAAAATGCAACTGGACATTCGTAGCGCTAAGTGGGTAATAGTGGAAAAAAGAATATGTTCAAATATAAACTACACAGAAGC
Organism: Symphalangus syndactylus; assembly: GCF_028878055.3. NCBI lineage: Eukaryota > Metazoa > Chordata > Mammalia > Primates > Hylobatidae > Symphalangus > Symphalangus syndactylus. The sequence continues at coordinate 13,159,280 of NC_072441.2, forward strand.
ATTGTATGAAACTTCTTTCTGTTCTGTGCATTCAACTAACAGAGTTGAACCTTACTTTTGATTGAGCCGATCTGAAACACTCTTTCTGTAGAAACTGCAATTGGACATTCTGAGCGCTAAGAGGCCTATATTGGGAAAAAGAATGTCTACAAATAAAAACTACACAGAAGAATTGTGTGAAACTTCTTTCTGTTCTGTTTGTTCAACTAAAAGAGTTGAACCTTAGTTTTGATTGAGCCGTTCTGAAACACTCTTTCTGTAGAAAATGCAAGTGGAGATTCGGAGCGCTAAGAGGGTAATAGTGGAAAAAGGAATGTCTCCAAATATAAACTACACAGAATCATTCTGTGAAACTTCTTTCTGATCTGTGCATTCAGCTAACAGAGTTAAACCATACTTTTGAATGAGCAGGTCTGAACTCTCTTTCTGTAGAAAATGCAACTGGACATTTGGAGCGCTAAGAGAGTAGTAGTGGAAAAAGGAATATATTCAAATATAAACTACACAGAAGCATTCTGTGAAACTTCTTTCTGATCTGAGCATTCAGCTAACAGAGTTAAACCATACATTTGATTGAGCAGTTTTGAAACACTCTGTCTGTAGAAAATGCAACTGGACATTCGTAGCGCTAAGTGGGTAATAGTGGAAAAAAGAATATGTTCAAATATAAACTACACAGAAGCATTGTATGAAACTTCTTTCTGTTCTGTGCATTCAACTAACAGAGTTGAACCTTACTTTTGATTGAGCCTTTCTGAAACACTCTTTCTGTAGAAACTGCAATTGGACATTCTGAGCGCTAAGAGGCCTCTATTGGGAAAAATAATATCTTCAAATAAAAACTACACAGAAGCATTTTGTGAAACTTATTTCTGATATGTTCATTAAGCTAACAGAGTTAAACCATACTTTTGATTGCGCAGTTCTGAACACTCTTTCTGTAGAAAATGCAAGTGGACATTCGTAGCGCTAAGAGGGTAATAGTGGAAAAAGGAATATATTCAAATATAAACTACACAGAAGCATTGTATGAAACTTCTTTCTGTTCTGTGCATTCAACTAACAGAGTTGAACCTTACTTTTGATTGAGCCGTTCTGAAACACTCTTTCTGTAGAAACTGCAATTGGACATTCTGAGCGCTAAGAGGCCTATATTGGGAAAAAGAATGTCTACAAATAAAAACTACACAGAAGAATTGTGTGAAACTTCTTTCTGTTCTGTTTGTTCAACTAAAAGAGTTGAACTTTAGTTTTGATTGAGCCGTTCTGAAACACTCTTTCTGTAGAAAATGCAAGTGGAGATTCGGAGCGCTAAGAGGGTAATAGTGGAAAAATGAATGTCTCCAAATATAAACTACACAGAATCATTCTGTGAAACTTCATTCTGATCTGTGCATTCAGCTAACAGAGTTAAACCATACTTTTGATTGAGCAGATCTGAACTCTCTTTCTGTAGAAAATGCAACTGGACATTTGGAGCGCTAAGAGAGTAGTAGTGGAAAAAGGAATATATTCAAATATAAACTACACAGAAGCATTCTGTGAAACTTCTTTCTGATCTGAGCATTCAGCTAACAGAGTTAAACCATACATTTGATTGAGCAGTTTTGAAACACTCTGTCTGTAGAAAATGCAACTGGACATTCGTAGCGCTAAGTGGGTAATAGTGGAAAAAAGAATATGTTCAAATATAAACTACACAGAAGCATTGTATGAAACTTCTTTCTGTTCTGTGCATTCAACTAACAGAGTTGAACCTTACTTTTGATTGAGCCTTTCTGAAACACTCTTTCTGTAGAAACTGCAATTGGACATTCTGAGCGCTAAGAGGCCTCTATTGGGAAAAATAATATCTTCAAATAAAAACTACACAGAAGCATTGTGTGAAACTTATTTCTGATATGTTAATTAAGCTAACAGAGTTAAACCATACTTTTGATTGCGCAGTTCTGAACACTCTTTCTGTAGAAAATGCAAGTGGACATTCGTAGCGCTAAGAGGGTAATAGTGGAAAAAGGAATATATTCAAATATAAACTACACAGTAGCATTCTGTGAAAATTCTTTCTGTTCTGTGCATTCAACTAACAGAGTTGAACCTTACTTTTGATTGAGCCGTTCTGAAACACTCTTTCTGTAGAAACTGCAATTGGACATGCTAAGCGCTAAGAGGCCTACATTGGGAAAAAGAATATCTTCAAATAAAAACTACACAGATGCATTCTGTGAAACTTATTTCTGATCTGTAAATTCAGTTAACAGAGATAAAACATATTTTTGATTGAGCAGTTATGAAACACTCTTTTTGTAGAAAATGCAAGTGGAGATTCGGAGCACTAAGAGGGTAATAGTGGAAAAAGGAATGTCTTCAAATATAAACTACACAGAATCATTCGGTGAAACTTTATTCTGATCTGTGCATTCAGCTAACAGAGTTAAACCATACTTTTGATTGAGCAGATCTGAACACTCTTTCTGTAGAAAATGCAACTGGACATTTGGAGCGCTAAGAGCGTAGTAGTGGAAAAAGGAATATATTCAAATATAAACTACACAGAAGCATTCTGTGAAACTTCTTTCTGATCTGAGCATTCAGCTAACAGAGTTAAACCATACTTTTGATTGAGCAGTTTTGAAACACTCTGTCTGTAGAAAATGCAACTGGACATTCGTAGCGCTAAGTGGGTAATAGTGGAAAAAAGAATATGTTCAAATATAAACTACACAGAAGCATTGTATGAAACTTCTTTCTGTTCTGTGCATTCAACTAACAGAGTTGAACCTTACTTTTGATTGAGCCGATCTGAAACACTCTTTCTGTAGAAACTGCAATTGGACATTCTGAGCGCTAAGAGGCCTATATTGGGAAAAAGAATGTCTACAAATAAAAACTACACAGAAGAATTGTGTGAAACTTCTTTCTGTTCTGTTTGTTCAACTAAAAGAGTTGAACCTTAGTTTTGATTGAGCCGTTCTGAAACACTCTTTCTGTAGAAAATGCAAGTGGAGATTCGGAGCGCTAAGAGGGTAATAGTGGAAAAAGGAATGTCTCCAAATATAAACTACACAGAATCATTCTGTGAAACTTCTTTCTGATCTGTGCATTCAGCTAACAGAGTTAAACCATACTTTTGAATGAGCAGGTCTGAACTCTCTTTCTGTAGAAAATGCAACTGGACATTTGGAGCGCTAAGAGAGTAGTAGTGGAAAAAGGAATATATTCAAATATAAACTACACAGAAGCATTCTGTGAAACTTCTTTCTGATCTGAGCATTCAGCTAACAGAGTTAAACCATACATTTGATTGAGCAGTTTTGAAACACTCTGTCTGTAGAAAATGCAACTGGACATTCGTAGCGCTAAGTGGGTAATAGTGGAAAAAAGAATATGTTCAAATATAAACTACACAGAAGCATTGTATGAAACTTCTTTCTGTTCTGTGCATTCAACTAACAGAGTTGAACCTTACTTTTGATTCAGCCTTTCTGAAACACTCTTTCTGTAGAAACTGCAATTGGACATTCTGAGCGCTAAGAGGCCTCTATTGGGAAAAATAATATCTTCAAATAAAAACTACACAGAAGCATTTTGTGAAACTTATTTCTGATATGTTCATTAAGCTAACAGAGTTAAACCATACTTTTGATTGCGCAGTTCTGAACACTCTTTCTGTAGAAAATGCAAGTGGACATTCGTAGCGCTAAGAGGGTAATAGTGGAAAAAGGAATATATTCAAATATAAACTACACAGAAGCATTGTATGAAACTTCTTTCTGTTCTGTGCATTCAACTAACAGAGTTGAACCTTACTTTTGATTGAGCCGTTCTGAAACACTCTTTCTGTAGAAACTGCAATTGGACATTCTGAGCGCTAAGAGGCCTATATTGGGAAAAAGAATGTCTACAAATAAAAACTACACAGAAGAATTGTGTGAAACTTCTTTCTGTTCTGTTTGTTCAACTAAAAGAGTTGAACTTTAGTTTTGATTGAGCCGTTCTGAAACACTCTTTCTGTAGAAAATGCAAGTGGAGATTCGGAGCGCTAAGAGGGTAATAGTGGAAAAAGGAATGTCTCCAAATATAAACTACACAGAATCATTCTGTGAAACTTCATTCTGATCTGTGCATTCAGCTAACAGAGTTAAACCATACTTTTGATTGAGCAGATCTGAACTCTCTTTCTGTAGAAAATGCAACTGGACATTTGGAGCGCTAAGAGAGTAGTAGTGGAAAAAGGAATATATTCAAATATAAACTACACAGAAGCATTCTGTGAAACTTCTTTCTGATCTGAGCATTCAGCTAACAGAGTTAAACCATACATTTGATTGAGCAGTTTTGAAACACTCTGTCTGTAGAAAATGCAACTGGACATTCGTAGCGCTAAGTGGGTAATAGTGGAAAAAAGAATATGTTCAAATATAAACTACACAGAAGCATTGTATGAAACTTCTTTCTGTTCTGTGCATTCAACTAACAGAGTTGAACCTTACTTTTGATTGAGCCTTTCTGAAACACTCTTTCTGTAGAAACTGCAATTGGACATTCTGAGCGCTAAGAGGCCTCTATTGGGAAAAATAATATCTTCAAATAAAAACTACACAGAAGCATTGTGTGAAACTTATTTCTGATATGTTAATTAAGCTAACAGAGTTAAACCATACTTTTGATTGCGCAGTTCTGAACACTCTTTCTGTAGAAAATGCAAGTGGACATTCGGAGCGCTAAGAGGGTAATAGTGGAAAAAGGAATATATTCAAATATAAACTACACAGTAGCATTCTGTGAAAATTCTTTCTGTTCTGTGCATTCAACTAACAGAGTTGAACCTTACTTTTGATTGAGCCGTTCTGAAACACTCTTTCTGTAGAAACTGCAATTGGACATGCTAAGCGCTAAGAGGCCTACATTGGGAAAAAGAATATCTTCAAATAAAAACTACACAGATGCATTCTGTGAAACTTATTTCTGATCTGTAAATTCAGTTAACAGAGATAAAACATATTTTTGATTGAGCAGTTATAAAACACTCTTTTTGTAGAAAATGCAAGTGGAGATTCGGAGCGCTAAGAGGGTAATAGTGGAAAAAGGAATGTCTTCAAATATAAACTACACAGAATCATTTGGTGAAACTTCTTTCTGATCTGTGCATTCAGCTAACAGAATTAAACCATACTTTTGATTGAGCAGATCTGAACTCTCTTTCTGTAGAAAATGCAACTGGACATTTGGAGCGCTAAGAGAGTAGTAGTGGAAAAAGGAATATATTCAAATATAAACTACACAGAAGCATTCTGTGAAACTTCTTTCTGATCTGAGCATTCAGCTAACAGAGTTAAACCATACTTTTGATTGAGCAGTTTTGAAACACTCTGTCTGTAGAAAATGCAACTGGACATTCGTAGCGCTAAGTGGGTAATAGTGGAAAAAAGAATATGTTCAAATATAAACTACACAGAAGCATTGTATGAAACTTCTTTCTGTTCTGTGCATTCAACTAACAGAGTTGAACCTTACTTTTGATTGAGCCTTTCTGAAACACTCTTTCTGTAGAAACTGCAATTGGACATTCTGAGCGCTAAGAGGCCTATATTGGGAAAAAGAATGTCTACAAATAAAAACTACACAGAAGAATTGTGTGAAACTTCTTTCTGTTCTGTTTGTTCAACTAAAAGAGTTGAACCTTAGTTTTGATTGAGCCGTTCTGAAACACTCTTTCTGTAGAAAATGCAAGTGGAGATTCGGAGCGCTAAGAGGGTAATAGTGGAAAAAGGAATGTCTCCAAATATAAACTACACAGAATCATTCTGTGAAACTTCTTTCTGATCTGTGCATTCAGCTAACAGAGTTAAACCATACTTTTGATTGAGCAGATCTGAACTCTCTTTCTGTAGAAAATGCAACTGGACATTTCGAGCGCTAAGAGAGTAGTAGTGGAAAAAGGAATATATTCAAATATAAACTACACAGAAGCATTCTGTGAAACTTCTTTCTGATCTGAGCATTCAGCTAACAGAGTTAAACCATACATTTGATTGAGCAGTTTTGAAACACTCTGTCTGTAGAAAATGCAACTGGACATTCGTAGCGCTAAGTGGGTAATAGTGGAAAAAAGAATATGTTCAAATATAAACTACACAGAAGCATTGTATGAAACTTCTTTCTGTTCTGTGCATTCAACTAACAGAGTTGAACCTTACTTTTGATTGAGCCTTTCTGAAACACTCTTTCTGTAGAAACTGCAATTGGACATTCTGAGCGCTAAGAGGCCTCTATTGGGAAAAATAATATCTTCAAATAAAAACTACACAGAAGCATTGTGTGAAACTTATTTCTGATATGTTCATTAAGCTAACAGAGTTAAACCATACTTTTGATTGCGCAGTTCTGAACACTCTTTCTGTAGAAAATGCAAGTGGACATTCGTAGCGCTAAGAGGGTAATAGTGGAAAAAGGAATATATTCAAATATAAACTACACAGTAGCATTCTGTGAAAATTCTTTCTGTTCTGTGCATTCAACTAACAGAGTTGAACCTTACTTTTGATTGAGCCGTTCTGAAACACTCTTTCTGTAGAAACTGCAATTGGACATGCTAAGCGCTAAGAGGCCTACATTGGGAAAAAGAATATCTTCAAATAAAAACTACACAGATGCATTCTGTGAAACTTATTTCTGATCTGTAAATTCAGTTAACAGAGATAAAACATATTTTTGATTGAGCAGTTATGAAACACTCTTTTTGTAGAAAATGCATGTGGAGATTCGGAGCACTAAGAGGGTAATAGTGGAAAAAGGAATGTCTTCAAATATAAACTACACAGAATCATTCGGTGAAACTTCTTTCTGATCTGTGCATTCAGCTAACAGAGTTAAACCATACTTTTGATTGAGCAGATCTGAACACTCTTTCTGTAGAAAATGCAACTGGACATTTGGAGCCCTAAGAGCGTAGTAGTGGAAAAAGGAATATATTCAAATATAAACTACACAGAAGCATTCTGTGAAACTTCTTTCTGATCTGAGCATTCAGCTAACAGAGTTAAACCATACTTTTGATTGAGCAGTTTTGAAACACTCTGTCTGTAGAAAATGCAACTGGACATTCGTAGCGCTAAGTGGGTAATAGTGGAAAAAAGAATATGTTCAAATATAAACTACACAGAAGCATTGTATGAAACTTCTTTCTGTTCTGTGCATTCAACTAACAGAGTTGAACCTTACTTTTGATTGAGCCGATCTGAAACACTCTTTCTGTAGAAACTGCAATTGGACATTCTGAGCGCTAAGAGGCCTATATTGGGAAAAAGAATGTCTACAAATAAAAACTACACAGAAGAATTGTGTGAAACTTCTTTCTGTTCTGTTTGTTCAACTAAAAGAGTTGAACCTTAGTTTTGATTGAGCCGTTCTGAAACACTCTTTCTGTAGAAAATGCAAGTGGAGATTCGGAGCGCTAAGAGGGTAATAGTGGAAAAAGGAATGTCTCCAAATATAAACTACACAGAATCATTCTGTGAAACTTCTTTCTGATCTGTGCATTCAGCTAACAGAGTTAAACCATACTTTTGAATGAGCAGGTCTGAACTCTCTTTCTGTAGAAAATGCAACTGGACATTTGGAGCGCTAAGAGAGTAGTAGTGGAAAAAGGAATATATTCAAATATAAACTACACAGAAGCATTCTGTGAAACTTCTTTCTGATCTGAGCATTCAGCTAACAGAGTTAAACCATACATTTGATTGAGCAGTTTTGAAACACTCTGTCTGTAGAAAATGCAACTGGACATTCGTAGCGCTAAGTGGGTAATAGTGGAAAAAAGAATATGTTCAAATATAAACTACACAGAAGCATTGTATGAAACTTCTTTCTGTTCTGTGCATTCAACTAACAGAGTTGAACCTTACTTTTGATTCAGCCTTTCTGAAACACTCTTTCTGTAGAAACTGCAATTGGACATTCTGAGCGCTAAGAGGCCTCTATTGGGAAAAATAATATCTTCAAATAAAAACTACACAGAAGCATTGTGTGAAACTTATTTCTGATATGTTCATTAAGCTAACAGAGTTAAACCATACTTTTGATTGCGCAGTTCTGAACACTCTTTCTGTAGAAAATGCAAGTGGACATTCGTAGCGCTAAGAGGGTAATAGTGGAAAAAGGAATATAGTCAAATATAAACTACACAGTAGCATTCTGTGAAAATTCTTTCTGTTCTGTGCATTCAACTAACAGAGTTGAACCTTACTTTTTATTGAGCCGTTCTGAAACACTCTTTCTGTAGAAACTGCAATTGGACATGCTAAGCGCTAAGAGGCCTACATTGGGAAAAAGAATATCTTCAAATAAAAACTACACAGATGCATTCTGTGAAACTTATTTCTGATCTGTAAATTCAGTTAACAGAGATAAAACATATTTTTGAATGAGCAGTTATGAAACACTCTTTTTGTAGAAAATGCAAGTGGAGATTCGGAGCGCTAATAGGGTAATAGTGGAAAAAGGAATGTCTTCAAATATAAACTACACAGAATCATTCGGTGAAACTTCTTTCTGATCTGTGCATTCAGCTAACAGAGTTAAACTATACTTTTGATTGAGCAGATCTGAACACTCTTTCTGTAGAAAATGCAACTGGACATTTGGAGCGCTAAGAGCGTAGTAGTGGAAAAAGTAATATATTCAAATATAAACTACACAGAAGCATTCTGTGAAACTTCTTTCTGATCTGAGCATTCAGCTAACAGAGTTAAACCATACTTTTGATTGAGCAGTTTTGAAACACTCTGTCTGTAGAAAATGCAACTGGACATTCGTAGCGCTAAGTGGGTAATAGTGGAAAAAAGAATATGATCAAATATAAACTACACAGAAGCATTGTATGAAACTTCTTTCTGTTCTGTGCATTCAACTAACAGAGTTGAACCTTACTTTTGATTGAGCCGTTCTGAAACACTCTTTCTGTAGAAACTGCAATTGGACATTCTGAGCGCTAAGAGGCCTATATTGGGAAAAAGAATGTCTACAAATAAAAACTACACAGAAGAATTGTGTGAAACTTCTTTCTGTTCTGTTTGTTCAACTAAAAGAGTTGAACCTTAGTTTTGATTGAGCCGTTCTGAAACACACTTTCTGTAGAAAATGCAAGTGGAGATTCGGAGCGCTAAGAGGGTAATAGTGGAAAAAGGAATGTCTCCAAATATAAACTACACAGAATCATTCTGTGAAACTTCTTTCTGATCTGTGCATTCAGCTAACAGAGTTAAACCATACTTTTGATTGAGCAGATCTGAACACTCTTTCTGTAGAAAATGCAACTGGACATTTGGAGCGCTAAGAGAGTAGTAGTGGAAAAAGGAATATATTCAAATATAAACTACACAGAAGCATTCTGTGAAACTTCTTTCTGATCTGAGCATTCAGCTAACAGAGTTAAACCATACTTTTGATTGAGCAGTTTTGAAACACTCTGTCTGTAGAAAATGCAACTGGACATTCGTAGCGCTAAGTGGGTAATAGTGGAAAAAAGAATATGTTCAAATATAAACTACACAGAAGCATTGTATGAAACTTCTTTCTGTTCTGTGCATTCAACTAACAGAGTTGAACCTTACTTTTGATTGAGCCTTTCTGAAACACTCTTTCTGTAGAAACTGCAATTGGACATTCTGAGTGCTAAGAGGCCTCTATTGGGAAAAATAAAATCTTCAAATAAAAACTACACAGAAGCATTGTGTGAAACTTATTTCTGATATGTTCATTAAGCTAACAGAGTTAAACCATACTTTTGATTGCGCAGTTCTGAACACTCTTTCTGTAGAAAATGCAAGTGGACATTCGGAACGCTAAGAGGGTAATAGTGGAAAAAGGAATATATTCAAATATAAACTACACAGTAGCATTCTGTGAAAATTCTTTCTGTTCTGTGCATTCAACTAACAGAGTTGAACCTTACTTTTGATTGAGCCGTTCTGAAACACTCTTTCTGTAGAAACTGCAATTGGACATGCTAAGCGCTAAGAGGCCTACATTGGGAAAAAGAATATCTTCAAATAAAAACTACACAGATGCATTCTGTGAAACTTATTTCTGATCTGTAAATTCAGTTAACAGAGATAAAACATATTTTTGATTGAGCAGTTATGAAACACTCTTTTTGTAGAAAATGCAAGTGGAGATTCGGAGCGCTAAGAGGGTAATAGTGGAAAAAGGAATGTCTTCAAATATAAACTACACAGAATCATTCGGTGAAACTTCTTTCTGATCTGTGCATTCAGCTAACAGAGTTAAACCATACTTTTGATTGAGCAGATCTGAACACTCTTTCTGTAGAAAATGCAACTGGACATTTCGAGCGCTAAGAACGTAGTAGTGGAAAAAGGAATATATTCAAATATAAACTACACAGAAGCATTCTGTGAAATTTCTTTCTGATCTGAGCATTCAGCTAACAGAGTAAAACCATACTTTTGATTGAGCAGTTTGGAAACACTCTGTCTGTAGAAAATGCAACTGGACATTCGTAGCGCTAAGTGGGTAATAGTGGAAAAAAGAATATATTCAAATATGAACTACACAGAAGCATTGTATGAAACTTCTTTGTGTTCTGTGCATTCAACTAACAGAGTTGAACCTTACTTTTGATTGAGCCGTTCTGAAACACTCTTTCTGTAGAAACTGCAATTGGACATTCTGAGCGCTAAGAGGCCTATACTGGGAAAAAGAATGTCTACAAATGAAAACTACACAGAAGAATTGTGTGAAACTTCTTTCTGTTCTGTTTGTTCAACTAAAAGAGTTGAACCTTAGTTTTGATTGAGCCGTTCTGAAACACTCTTTCTGTAGAAAATGCAAGTGGAGATTCGGAGCGCTAAGAGGGTAATAGTGGAAAAAGGAATGTCTCCAAATATAAACTACACAGAATCATTCTGTGAAACTTCTTTCTGATCTGTGCATTCAGCTAACAGAGTTAAACCATACTTTTGATTGAGCAGATCTGAACTCTCTTTCTGTAGAAAATGCAACTGGACATTTGGAGCGCTAAGAGAGTAGTAGTGGAAAAAGGAATATATTCAAATATAAACTACACAGAAGCATTCTGTGAATCTTCTTTCTGATCTGAGCATTCAGCTAACAGAGTTAAACCATACATTTGATTGAGCAGTTTTGAAACACTCTGTCTGTAGAAAATGCAACTGGACATTCGTAGCGCTAAGTGGGTAATAGTGGAAAAAAGAATATGTTCAAATATAAACTACACAGAAGCATTGTATGAAACTTCTTTCTGTTCTGTGCATTCAACTAACAGAGTTGAACCTTACTTTTGATTGAGCCTTTCTGAAACACTCTTTCTGTAGAAACTGCAATTGGACATTCTGAGCGCTAAGAGGCCTCTATTGGGAAAAATAATATCTTCAAATAAAAACTACACAGAAGCATTGTGTGAAACTTATTTCTGATATGTTCATTAAGCTAACAGAGTTAAACCATACTTTTGATTGCGCAGTTCTGAACACTCTTTCTGTAGAAAATGCAAGTGGACATTCGGAGCGCTAAGAGGGTAATAGTGGAAAAAGGAATATATTCAAATATAAACTACACAGTAGCATTCTGTGAAAATTCTTTCTGTTCTGTGCATTCAACTAACAGAGTTGAACCTTACTTTTGATTGAGCCGTTCTGAAACACTCTTTCTGTAGAAACTGCAATTGGACATGCTAAGCGCTAAGTGGCCTACATTGGGAAAAAGAATATCTTCAAATAAAAACTACACAGATGCATTCTGTGAAACTTATTTCTGATCTGTAAATTCAGTTAACAGAGATAAAACATATTTTTGATTGAGCAGTTATGAAACACTCTTTTTGTAGAAAATGCAAGTGGAGATTCGGAGCGCTAAGAGGGTAATAGTGGAAAAAGGAATGTCTTCAAATATAAACTACACAGAATCATTCGGTGAAACTTCTTTCTGATCTGTGCATTCAGCTAACAGAGTTAAACCATGCTTTTGATTGAGCAGATCTGAACACTCTTTCTGTAGAAAATGCAACTGGACATTTGGAGCGCTAAGAGCGTACTAGTGGAAAAAGGAATATATTCAAATATAAACTACACAGAAGCATTCTGTGAAACTTCTTTCTGATCTGAGCATTCAGCTAACAGAGTTAAACCATACTTTTGATTGAGCAGTTTTGAAACACTCTGTCTGTAGAAAATGCAACTGGACATTCGTAGCGCTAAGTGGGTAATAGTGGAAAAAAGAATATGTTCAAATATAAACTACACAGAAGCATTGTATGAAACTTCTTTCTGTTCTGTGCATTCAACTAACAGAGTTGAACCTTACTTTTGATTGAGCCGATCTGAAACACTCTTTCTGTAGAAACTGCAATTGGACATTCTGAGCGCTAAGAGGCCTATATTGGGAAAAAGAATGTCTACAAATAAAAACTACACCGAAGAATTGTGTGAAACTTCTTTCTGTTCTGTTTGTTCAACTAAAAGAGTTGAACCTTAGTTTTGATTGAGCCGTTCTGAAACACTCTTTCTGTAGAAAATGCTAGTGGAGATTCGGAGCGCTAAGAGGGTAATAGTGGAAAAAGGAATGTCTCCAAATAGAAACTACACAGAATCATTCTGTGAAACTTCTTTCTGATCTGTGCATTCAGCTAACAGAATTAAACCATACTTTTGATTGAGCAGATCTGAACTCTCTTTCTGTAGAAAATGCAAGTGGACATTTGGAGCGCTAAGAGAGTAGTAGTGGAAAAAGGAATATATTCAAATATAAACTACACAGAAGCATTCTGTGAAACTTCTTTCTGATCTGAGCATTCAGCTAACAGAGTTAAACCATACTTTTGATTGAGCAGTTTTGAAACACTCTGTCTGTAGAAAATGCAACTGGACATTCGTAGCGCTAAGTGGGTAATAGTGGAAAAAAGAATATTTTCAAATATAAACTACACAGAAGCATTGTATGAAACTTCTTTCTGTTCTGTGCATTCAACTAACAGAGTTGAACCTTACATTTGATTGAGCCTTTCTGAAACACTCTTTCTGTAGAAACTGCAATTGGACATTCTGAGCGCTAAGAGGCCTATATTGGGAAAATAATATCTTCAAATAAAAACTACACAGAAGCATTGTGTGAAACTTATTTCTGATATGTTCATTAAGCTAACAGAGTTAAACCATACTTTTGATTGCGCAATTCTGAACACTGTTTCTGTAGAAAATGCAAGTGGACATTCGGAGCGCTAAGAGGGTAATAGTGGAAAAAGGAATATATTCAAATATAAACTACACCGTAGCATTCTGTGAAAATTCTTTCTGTTCTGTGCATTCAACTAACAGAGTTGAACCTTACTTTTGATTGAGCCGTTCTGAAACACTTTTCTGTAGAAACTGCAATTGGACATGCTAAGCGCTAAGAGGCCTACATTGGGAAAAAGAATATCTTCAAATAAAAACTACACAGATGCATTCTGTGAAACTTATTTCTGATCTGTAAATTCAGTTAACAGAGATAAAACATATTTTTGATTGAGCAGTTATGAAACACTCTTTTTGTAGAAAATGCAAGTGGAGATTCGGAGCGCTAAGAGGGTAATAGTGGAAAAAGGAATGTCTTCAAATATAAACTACACAGAATCATTCGGTGAAACTTCTTTCTGATCTGTGCATTCAGCTAACAGAGTTAAACCATACTTTTGATTGAGCAGATCTGAACACTCTTTCTGTAGAAAATGCAACTGGACATTTCGAGCGCTAAGAACGTAGTAGTGGAAAAAGGAATATATTCAAATATAAACTACACAGAAGCATTCTGTGAAACTTATTTCTGATCTGAGCATTCAGCTAACAGAGTAAAACCATACTTTTGATTGAGCAGTTTTGAAACACTCTGTCTGTAGAAAATGCAACTGGACATTCGTAGCGCTAAGTGGGTAATAGTGGAAAAAAGAATATGTTCAAATATGAACTACACAGAAGCATTGTATGAAACTACTTTGTGTTCTGTGCATTCAACTAACAGGGTTGAACCTTACTTTTGATTGAGCCGTTCTGAAACACTCTTTCTGTAGAAACTGCAATTGGACATTCTGAGCGCTAAGAGGCCTGTATTGGGAAAAAGAATGTCTACAAATAAAAACTACACAGAAGAATTGTGTGAAACTTCTTTCTGTTCTGTTTGTTCAACTAAAAGAGTTGAACCTTAGTTTTAATTGAGCCGTTCTGAAACACTCTTTCTGTAGAAAATGCAAGTGGAGATTCGGAGCGCTAAGAGCGTAATAGTGGAAAAAGGAATGTCTCCAAATATAAACTACACAGAATCATTCTGTGAAACTTCTTTCTGATCTGTGCATTCAGCTAACAGAGTTAAACCATACTTTTGATTGAGCAGATCTGAACTCTCTTTCTGTAGAAAATGCAACTGGACATTTGGAGCGCTAAGAGAGTAGTAGTGGAAAAAGGAATATATTCAAATATAAACTACACAGAAGCATTCTGTGAAACTTCTTTCTGATCTGAGCATTCAGCTAACAGAGTTAAACCTTACATTTGATTGAGCAGTTTTGAAACTCTCTGTCTGTAGAAAATGCAACTGGACATTCGTAGCGCTAAGTGGGTAATAGTGGAAAAAAGAATATGTTCAAATATAAACTACACAGAAGCATTGTATGAAACTTCTTTCTGTTCTGTGCATTCAACTAACAGAGTTGAACCTTACTTTTGATTGAGCCTTTCTGAAACACTCTTTCTGTAGAAACTGCAATTGGACATTCTGAGCGCTAAGAGGCCTCTATTGGGAAAAATAATATCTTCAAATAAAAACTACACAGAAGCATTGTGTGAAACTTATTTCTGATATGTTCATTAAGCTAACAGAGTTAAACCATACTTTTGATTGCGCAGTTCTGAACACTCTTTCTGTAGAAAATGCAAGTGGACATTCCGAGCGCTAAGAGGGTAATAGTGGAAAAAGGAATATATTCAAATATAAACTACACAGTAGCATTCTGTGAAAATTCTTTCTGTTCTGTGCATTCAACTAACAGAGTTGAACCTTACTTTTGATTGAGCCGTTCTGAAACACTCTTTCTGTAGAAACTGCAATTCGACATGCTAAGCGCTAAGAGGCCTACATTGGGAAAAAGAATATCTTCAAATAAAAACTACACAGATGCATTCTGTGAAACTTATTTCTGATCTGTAAATTCAGTTAACAGAGATAAAACATATTTTTGATTGAGCAGTTATGAAACACTCTTTTTGTAGAAAATGCAAGTGGAGATTCGGAGCGCTAAGAGGGTAATAGTGGAAAAAGGAATGTCTTCAAATATAAACTACACAGAATCATTCGGTGAAACTTCTTTCTGATCTGTGCATTCAGCTAACAGAGTTAAGCCATACTTTTGATTGAGCAGATCTGAACACTCTTTCTGTTGAAAATGCAACTGGACATTTGGAGCGCTAAGAGAGTAGTAGTGGATAAAGGAATATATTCAAATATAAACTACACAGAAGCATTCTGTGAAACTTCTTTCTGATCTGAGCATTCAGCTAACAGAGTTAAACCATACTTTTGATTGAGCAGTTTTGAAACACTCTGTCTGTAGAAAATGCAACTGGACATTCGTAGCGCTAAGTGGGTAATAGTGGAAAAAAGAATATGTTCAAATATGAACTACACAGAAGCATTGTATGAAACTACTTTGTGTTCTGTGCATTCAACTAACAGAGTTGAACCTTACTTTTGATTGAGCCGTTCTGAAACACTCTTTCTGTAGAAACTGCAATTGGACATTCTGAGCGCTAAGAGGCCTGTATTGGGAAAAAGAATGTCTACAAATAAAAACTACACAGAAGAATTGTGTGAAACTTCTTTCTGTTCTGTTTGTTCAACTAAAAGAGTTGAACCTTACTTTTAATTGAGCCGTTCTGAAACACTCTTTCTGTAGAAAATGCAAGTGGAGATTCGGAGCGCTAAGAGCGTAATAGTGGAAAAAGGAATGTCTCCAAATATAAACTACACAGAATCATTCTGTGAAACTTCTTTCTGATCTGTGCATTCAGCTAACAGAGTTAAACCATACTTTTGATTGAGCAGATCTGAACTCTCTTTCTGTAGAAAATGCAACTGGACATTTGGAGCGCTAAGAGAGTAGTAGTGGAAAAAGGAATATATTAAAATATAAACTACACAGAAGCATTCTGTGAAACTTCTTTCTGATCTGAGCATTCAGCTAACAGAGTTAAACCTTACATTTGATTGAGCAGTTTTGAAACACTCTGTCTGTAGAAAATGCAACTGGACATTCGTAGCGCTAAGTGGGTAATAGTGGAAAAAAGAATATGTTCAAATATAAACTACACAGAAGCATTGTATGAAACTTCTTTCTGTTCTGTGCATTCAACTAACAGAGTTGAACCTTACTTTTGATTGAGCCTTTCTGAAACACTCTTTCTGTAGAAACTGCAATTGGACATTCTGAGCGCTAAGAGGCCTCTATTGGGAAAAATAATATCTTCAAATAAAAACTACACAGAAGCATTGTGTGAAACTTATTTCTGATATGTTCATTAAGCTAACAGAGTTAAACCATACTTTTGATTGCGCAGTTCTGAACACTCTTTCTGTAGAAAATGCAAGTGGACATTCGGAGCGCTAAGAGGGTAATATTGGAAAAAGGAATATATTCAAATATAAACTACACAGTAGCATTCTGTGAAAATTCTTTCTGTTCTGTGCATTCAACTAACAGAGTTGAACCTTAGTTTGGATTGAGCCGTTCTGAAACACTCTTTCTGTAGAAACTGCAATTGGACATGCTAAGCGCTAAGAGGCCTACATTGGGAAAAAGAATATCTTCAAATAAAAACTACACAGATGCATTCTGTGAAACTTATTTCTGATCTGTAAATTCAGTTAACAGAGATAAAACATATTTTTGATTGAGCAGTTATGAAACACTCTTTTTGTAGAAAATGCAAGTGGAGATTCGGAGCGCTAAGGGGGTAATAGTGGAAAAAGGAATGTCTTCAAATATAAACTACACAGAATCATTCGGTGAAACTTCTTTCTGATCTGTGCATTCAGCTAACAGAGTTAAACCATACTTTTGATTGAGCAGATCTGAACACTCTTTCTGTAGAAAATGAAACTGGACATTTGGAGCGCTAAGAGCGTAGTAGTGGAAAAAGGAATATATTCAAATATAAACTACACAGAAGCATTCTGTGAAACTTCTTTCTGATCTGAGCATTCAGCTAACAGAGTTAAACCATACTTTTGATTGAGCAGTATTGAAACACTCTGTCTGTAGAAAATGCAACTGGACATTCGTAGCGCTAAGTGGGTAATAGTGGAAAAAAGAATATGTTCAAATATAAACTACACAGAAGCATTGTATGAAACTTCTTTCTGTTCTGTGCATTCAACTAACAGAGTTGAACCTTACTTTTGATTGAGCCTTTCTGAAACACTCTTTCTGTAGAAACTGCAATTGGACATTCTGAGCGCTAAGAGGCCTCTATTGGGAAAAATAAAATCTTCAAATAAAAACTACACAGAAGCATTGTGTGAAAATTATTTCTGATATGTTCATTAAGCTAACAGAGTTAAACCATACTTTTGATTGCGCAGTTCTGAATACTCTTTCTGTAGAAAATGCAAGTGGACA
Organism: Symphalangus syndactylus; assembly: GCF_028878055.3. NCBI lineage: Eukaryota > Metazoa > Chordata > Mammalia > Primates > Hylobatidae > Symphalangus > Symphalangus syndactylus. The sequence goes on from NC_072441.2 coordinate 13,176,966, forward strand.
TTCGGAGCGCTAAGAGGGTAATAGTGGAAAAAGGAATATATTCAAATATAAACTACACAGTAGCATTCTGTGAAAATTCTTTCTGTTCTGTGCATTCAACTAACAGAGTTGAACCTTACTTTTGATTGAGCCGTTCTGAAACAATCTTTCTGTAGAAACTGCAATTGGACATGCTAAGCGCTAAGAGGCCTACATTGGGAAAAAGAATATCTTCAAATAAAAACTACACAGATGCATTCTGTGAAACTTATTTCTGATCTGTAAATTCAGTTAACAGAGATAAAACATATTTTTGATTGAGCAGTTATGAAACACTCTTTTTGTAGAAAATGCAAGTGGAGATTCGGAGCGCTAAGAGGGTAATAGTGGAAAAAGGAATGTCTTCAAATATAAACTACACAGAATCATTCGGTGAAACTTCTTTCTGATCTGTGCATTCAGCTAACAGAGTTAAACCATACTTTTGATTGAGCAGATCTGAACACTCTTTCTGTAGAAAATACAACTGGACATTTCGAGCGCTAAGAGCGTAGTAGTGGAAAAAGGAATATATTCAAATATAAACTACACAGAAGCATTCTGTGAAACTTCTTTCTGATCTGAGCATTCAGCTAAAAGAGTTAAACCATACTTTTGATTGAGCAGTTTTGAAACACTCTGTCTGTAGAAAATGCAACTGGACATTCGTAGCGCTAAGTGGGTAATAGTGGAAAAAACAATATGTTCAAATATGAACTACACAGAAGCATTGTATGAAACTTCTTTGTGTTCTGTGCATTCAACTAACAGAGTTGAACCTTACTTTTGATTGAGCCGTTCTGAAACACTCTTTCTGTAGAAACTGCAATTGGACATTCTGAGCGCTAAGAGGCCTATATTGGGAAGAAGAATGTCTACAAATAAAAACTACACAGAAGAATTGTGTGAAACTTCTTTCTGTTCTGTTTGTTCAACTAAAAGAGTTGAACCTTAGTTTTGATTGAGCCGTTCTGAAACACTCTTTCTGTAGAAAATGCAAGTGGAGTTTCGGAGCGCTAAGAGTGTAATAGTGGAAAAAGGAATGTCTCCAAATATAAACTACACAGAATCATTCTGTGAAACATCTTTTTGATCTGTGCATTCAGCTAACAGAGTTAAACCATACTTTTGATTGAGCAGATCTGAACTCTCTTTCTGTAGAAAATGCAACTGTACATTTGGAGCGCTAAGAGAGTAGTAGTGGAAAAAGGAATATATTCAAATATAAACTATACAGAAGCATTCTGTGAAACTTCTTTCTGATCTGAGCATTCAGCTAACAGAGTTAAACCATACATTTGATTGAGCAGTTTTGAAACACTCTGTCTGTAGAAAATGCAACTGGACATTCGTAGCGCTAAGTGGGTAATAGTGGAAAAAAGAATATGTTCAAATATAAACTACACAGAAGCATTGTATGAAACTTCTTTCTGTTCTGTGCATTCAACTAACAGAGTTGAACCTTACTTTTGATTGAGCCTTTCTGAAACACTCTTTCTGTAGAAACTGCAATTGGACATTCTGAGCGCTAAGAGGCCTCTATTGGGAAAAATAATATCTTCAAATAAAAACTACACAGAAGCATTGTGTGAAACTTATTTCTGATATGTTCATTAAGCTAACAGAGTTAAACCATACTTTTGATTGCGCAGTTCTGAACACTCTCTCTGTAGAAAATGCAAGTGGACATTCGGAGCGCTAAGAGGTTAATAGTGGAAAAAGGAATATATTCAAATATAAACTACACAGTAGCATTCTGTGAAAATTCTTTCTGTTCTGTGCATTCAACTAACAGAGTTGAACCTTACTTTTGATTGAGCCGTTCTGAAACACTCTTTCTGTAGAAACTGCAATTGGACATGCTAAGCGCTAAGAGGCCTACATTGGGAAAAAGAATATCTTCAAATAAAAACTACACAGATGCATTCTCTGAAACTTATTTCTGATCTGTAAATTCAGTTAACAGAGATAAAACATATTTTTGATTGAGCAGTTATGAAACACTCTTTTTGTAGAAAATGCAAGTGGAGATTCGGAGCGCTAAGGGGGTAATAGTGGAAAAAGGAATGTCTTCAAATATAAACTACACAGAATCATTCGGTGAAACTTCTTTCTGATCTGTGCATTCAGCTAACAGAGTTAAACCATACTTTTGATTGAGCAGATCTGAACACTCTTTCTGTAGAAAATGAAACTGGACATTTGGAGCGCTAAGAGCGTAGTAGTGGAAAAAGGAATATATTCAAATATAAACTACACAGAAGCATTCTGTGAAACTTCTTTCTGATCTGAGCATTCAGCTAACAGAGTTAAACCATACTTTTGATTGAGCAGTATTGAAACACTCTGTCTGTAGAAAATGCAACTGGACATTCGTAGCGCTAAGTGGGTAATAGTGGAAAAAAGAATATGTTCAAATATAAACTACACAGAAGCATTGTATGAAACTTCTTTCTGTTCTGTGCATTCAACTAACAGAGTTGAACCTTACTTTTGATTGAGCCTTTCTGAAACACTCTTTCTGTAGAAACTGCAATTGGACATTCTGAGCGCTAAGAGGCCTCTATTGGGAAAAATAAAATCTTCAAATAAAAACTACACAGAAGCATTGTGTGAAAATTATTTCTGATATGTTCATTAAGCTAACAGAGTTAAACCATACTTTTGATTGCGCAGTTCTGAATACTCTTTCTGTAGAAAATGCAAGTGGACATTCGGAGCGCTAAGAGGGTAATAGTGGAAAAAGGAATATATTCAAATATAAACTACACAGTAGCATTCTGTGAAAATTCTTTCTGTTCTGTGCATTCAACTAACAGAGTTGAACCTTACTTTTGATTGAGCCGTTCTGAAACAATCTTTCTGTAGAAACTGCAATTGGACATGCTAAGCGCTAAGAGGCCTACATTGGGAAAAAGAATATCTTCAAATAAAAACTACACAGATGCATTCTGTGAAACTTATTTCTGATCTGTAAATTCAGTTAACAGAGATAAAACATATTTTTGATTGAGCAGTTATGAAACACTCTTTTTGTAGAAAATGCAAGTGGAGATTCGGAGCGCTAAGAGGGTAATAGTGGAAAAAGGAATGTCTTCAAATATAAACTACACAGAATCATTCGGTGAAACTTCTTTCTGATCTGTGCATTCAGCTAACAGAGTTAAACCATACTTTTGATTGAGCAGATCTGAACACTCTTTCTGTAGAAAATACAACTGGACATTTCGAGCGCTAAGAGCGTAGTAGTGGAAAAAGGAATATATTCAAATATAAACTACACAGAAGCATTCTGTGAAACTTCTTTCTGATCTGAGCATTCAGCTAAAAGAGTTAAACCATACTTTTGATTGAGCAGTTTTGAAACACTCTGTCTGTAGAAAATGCAACTGGACATTCGTAGCGCTAAGTGGGTAATAGTGGAAAAAACAATATGTTCAAATATGAACTACACAGAAGCATTGTATGAAACTTCTTTGTGTTCTGTGCATTCAACTAACAGAGTTGAACCTTACTTTTGATTGAGCCGTTCTGAAACACTCTTTCTGTAGAAACTGCAATTGGACATTCTGAGCGCTAAGAGGCCTATATTGGGAAGAAGAATGTCTACAAATAAAAACTACACAGAAGAATTGTGTGAAACTTCTTTCTGTTCTGTTTGTTCAACTAAAAGAGTTGAACCTTAGTTTTGATTGAGCCGTTCTGAAACACTCTTTCTGTAGAAAATGCAAGTGGAGTTTCGGAGCGCTAAGAGTGTAATAGTGGAAAAAGGAATGTCTCCAAATATAAACTACACAGAATCATTCTGTGAAACATCTTTTTGATCTGTGCATTCAGCTAACAGAGTTAAACCATACTTTTGATTGAGCAGATCTGAACTCTCTTTCTGTAGAAAATGCAACTGTACATTTGGAGCGCTAAGAGAGTAGTAGTGGAAAAAGGAATATATTCAAATATAAACTATACAGAAGCATTCTGTGAAACTTCTTTCTGATCTGAGCATTCAGCTAACAGAGTTAAACCATACATTTGATTGAGCAGTTTTGAAACACTCTGTCTGTAGAAAATGCAACTGGACATTCGTAGCGCTAAGTGGGTAATAGTGGAAAAAAGAATATGTTCAAATATAAACTACACAGAAGCATTGTATGAAACTTCTTTCTGTTCTGTGCATTCAACTAACAGAGTTGAACCTTACTTTTGATTGAGCCTTTCTGAAACACTCTTTCTGTAGAAACTGCAATTGGACATTCTGAGCGCTAAGAGGCCTCTATTGGGAAAAATAATATCTTCAAATAAAAACTACACAGAAGCATTGTGTGAAACTTATTTCTGATATGTTCATTAAGCTAACAGAGTTAAACCATACTTTTGATTGCGCAGTTCTGAACACTCTCTCTGTAGAAAATGCAAGTGGACATTCGGAGCGCTAAGAGGTTAATAGTGGAAAAAGGAATATATTCAAATATAAACTACACAGTAGCATTCTGTGAAAATTCTTTCTGTTCTGTGCATTCAACTAACAGAGTTGAACCTTACTTTTGATTGAGCCGTTCTGAAACACTCTTTCTGTAGAAACTGCAATTGGACATGCTAAGCGCTAAGAGGCCTACATTGGGAAAAAGAATATCTTCAAATAAAAACTACACAGATGCATTCTCTGAAACTTATTTCTGATCTGTAAATTCAGTTAACAGAGATAAAACATATTTTTGATTGAGCAGTTATGAAACACTCTTTTTGTAGAAAATGCAAGTGGAGATTCGGAGCGCTAAGAGGGTAATAGTGGAAAAAGGAATGTCTTCAAATATAAACTACACAGAATCATTCGGTGAAACTTCTTTCTGATCTGTGCATTCAGCTAACAGAGTTAAACCATTCTTTTTATTGAGCAGATCTGAACACTCTTTCTGTAGAAAATGCAACTGGACATTTGGAGCGCTAAGAGCGTAGTAGTGGAAAAAGGAATATATTCAAATATAAACTACACAGAAGCATTCTGTGAAACTTCTTTCTGATCTGAGCATTCAGCTAACAGAGTTAAACCATACTTTTGATTGAGCAGTTTTGAAACACTCTGTCTGTAGAAAATGCAACTGGACATTCGTAGGGCTAAGTGGGTAATAGTGGAAAAAAGAATATGTTCAAATATAAACTACACAGAAGCATTGTATGAAACTTCTTTCTGTTCTGTGCATTCAACTAACAGAGTTGAACATTACTTTTGATTGAGCCGATCTGAAACACTCTTTCTGTAGAAACTGCAATTGGACATTCTGAGCGCTAAGAGGCCTATATTGGGAAAATAATGTCTACAAATAAAAACTACACAGAAGAATTGTGTGAAACTTCTTTCTGTTCTGTTTGTTCAACTGAAAGAGTTGAACCTTAGTTTTGATTGAGCCGTTCTGAAACCCTCTTTCTGTAGAAAATGCAAGTGGAGATTCGGAGCGCTAAGAGGGTAATAGTGGAAAAAGGAATGTCTTCAAATATAAACTACACAGAATCATTCTGTGAAACTTCTTTCTGATCTGTGCATTCAGCTAACAGAGTTAAACCATACTTTTGATTGAGCAGATCTGAACTCTCTTTCTGTAGAAAATGCAACTGGACATTTGGAGCGCTAAGAGTGTAGTAGTGGAAAAAGGAATATATTCAAATATAAACTACACAGAAGCATTCTGTGAAACTTCTTTCTGATCTGAGCATTCAGCTAACAGAGTTAAACCATACTTTTGATTGAGCAGTTTTGAAACACTCTGTCTGTAGAAAATGCAACTGGACATTCGTAGCGCTAAGTGGGTAATAGTGGAAAAAAGAATATGTTCAAATATAAACTACACAGAAGCATTGTATGAAACTTCTTTCTGTTCTGTGCATTCAACTAACAGAGTTGAACCTTACTTTTGATTGAGCCTTTCTGAAACACTCTTTCTGTAGAAACTGCAATTGGACATTCTGAGCGCTAAGAGGCCTATATTGGGAAAAATAATATCTTCAAATAAAAACTACACAGAAGCATTGTGTGAAACTTATTTCTGATATGTTCATTAAGCTAACAGAGTTAAACCATACTTTTGATTGCGCAGTTCTGAACACTCTTTCTGTAGAAAATGCAAGTGGACATTCGGAGCGCTAAGAGGGTAATAGTGGAAAAAGGAATATATTCAAATATAAACTACACAGTAGCATTCTGTGAAAATTCTTTCTGTTCTGTGCATTCAACTAACAGAGTTGAACCTTACTTTTGATTGAGCCGTTCTGAAACACTCTTTCTGTAGAAACTGCAATTGGACATGCTAAGCGCTAAGAGGCCTACATTGGGAAAAAGAATATCTTCAAATAAAAATTACACAGATGCATTCTGTGAAACTTATTTCTGATCTGTAAATTCAGTTAACAGAGATAAAACATATTTTTGATTGAGCAGTTATGAAAAACTCTTTTTGTAGAAAATGCAAGTGGAGATTCGGAGCGCTAAGAGGGTAATAGTGGAAAAAGGAATGTCTTCAAATATAAACTACACAGAATCATTCGGTGAAACATCTTTCTGATCTGTGCATTCAGCTAACAGAGTTAAACCATACTTTTGATTGAGCAGATCTGAACACTCTTTCTGTAGAAAATGCAACTGGACATTTCGAGCGCTAAGAGCGTAGTAGTGGAAAAAGGAATATATTCAAATATAAACTACACAGAAGCATTCTGTGAAACTTCTTTCTGATCTGAGCATTCAGCTAACAGAGTTAAACCATACTTTTGATTGAGCAGTTTTGAAACACTCTGTCTGTAGAAAATGCAACTGGACATTCGTAGCGCTAAGTGGGTAATAGTGGAAAAAAGAATATATTCAAATATAAACTACACAGAAGCATTGTATGAAACTTCTTTGTGTTCTGTGCATTCAACTAACAGAGTTGAACCTTACTTTTGATTGAGCCGTTCTGAAACACTCTTTCTGTAGAAACTGCAATTGGACATTCTGAGCGCTAAGAGGCCTCTATTGGGAAAAATAAAATCTTCAAATAAAAACTACACAGAAGCATTGTGTGAAAATTATTTCTGATATGTTCATTAAGCTAACAGAGTTAAACCATACTTTTGATTGCGCAGTTCTGAATACTCTTTCTGTAGAAAATGCAAGTGGACATTCGGAGCGCTAAGAGGGTAATAGTGGAAAAAGGAATATATTCAAATATAAACTACACAGTAGCATTCTGTGAAAATTCTTTCTGTTCTGTGCATTCAACTAACAGAGTTGAACCTTACTTTTGATTGAGCCGTTCTGAAACAATCTTTCTGTAGAAACTGCAATTGGACATGCTAAGCGCTAAGAGGCCTACATTGGGAAAAAGAATATCTTCAAATAAAAACTACACAGATGCATTCTGTGAAACTTATTTCTGATCTGTAAATTCAGTTAACAGAGATAAAACATATTTTTGATTGAGCAGTTATGAAACACTCTTTTTGTAGAAAATGCAAGTGGAGATTCGGAGCGCTAAGAGGGTAATAGTGGAAAAAGGAATGTCTTCAAATATAAACTACACAGAATCATTCGGTGAAACTTCTTTCTGATCTGTGCATTCAGCTAACAGAGTTAAACCATACTTTTGATTGAGCAGATCTGAACACTCTTTCTGTAGAAAATACAACTGGACATTTCGAGCGCTAAGAGCGTAGTAGTGGAAAAAGGAATATATTCAAATATAAACTACACAGAAGCATTCTGTGAAACTTCTTTCTGATCTGAGCATTCAGCTAAAAGAGTTAAACCATACTTTTGATTGAGCAGTTTTGAAACACTCTGTCTGTAGAAAATGCAACTGGACATTCGTAGCGCTAAGTGGGTAATAGTGGAAAAAACAATATGTTCAAATATGAACTACACAGAAGCATTGTATGAAACTTCTTTGTGTTCTGTGCATTCAACTAACAGAGTTGAACCTTACTTTTGATTGAGCCGTTCTGAAACACTCTTTCTGTAGAAACTGCAATTGGACATTCTGAGCGCTAAGAGGCCTATATTGGGAAGAAGAATGTCTACAAATAAAAACTACACAGAAGAATTGTGTGAAACTTCTTTCTGTTCTGTTTGTTCAACTAAAAGAGTTGAACCTTAGTTTTGATTGAGCCGTTCTGAAACACTCTTTCTGTAGAAAATGCAAGTGGAGTTTCGGAGCGCTAAGAGTGTAATAGTGGAAAAAGGAATGTCTCCAAATATAAACTACACAGAATCATTCTGTGAAACATCTTTTTGATCTGTGCATTCAGCTAACAGAGTTAAACCATACTTTTGATTGAGCAGATCTGAACTCTCTTTCTGTAGAAAATGCAACTGTACATTTGGAGCGCTAAGAGAGTAGTAGTGGAAAAAGGAATATATTCAAATATAAACTATACAGAAGCATTCTGTGAAACTTCTTTCTGATCTGAGCATTCAGCTAACAGAGTTAAACCATACATTTGATTGAGCAGTTTTGAAACACTCTGTCTGTAGAAAATGCAACTGGACATTCGTAGCGCTAAGTGGGTAATAGTGGAAAAAAGAATATGTTCAAATATAAACTACACAGAAGCATTGTATGAAACTTCTTTCTGTTCTGTGCATTCAACTAACAGAGTTGAACCTTACTTTTGATTGAGCCTTTCTGAAACACTCTTTCTGTAGAAACTGCAATTGGACATTCTGAGCGCTAAGAGGCCTCTATTGGGAAAAATAATATCTTCAAATAAAAACTACACAGAAGCATTGTGTGAAACTTATTTCTGATATGTTCATTAAGCTAACAGAGTTAAACCATACTTTTGATTGCGCAGTTCTGAACACTCTCTCTGTAGAAAATGCAAGTGGACATTCGGAGCGCTAAGAGGTTAATAGTGGAAAAAGGAATATATTCAAATATAAACTACACAGTAGCATTCTGTGAAAATTCTTTCTGTTCTGTGCATTCAACTAACAGAGTTGAACCTTACTTTTGATTGAGCCGTTCTGAAACACTCTTTCTGTAGAAACTGCAATTGGACATGCTAAGCGCTAAGAGGCCTACATTGGGAAAAAGAATATCTTCAAATAAAAACTACACAGATGCATTCTCTGAAACTTATTTCTGATCTGTAAATTCAGTTAACAGAGATAAAACATATTTTTGATTGAGCAGTTATGAAACACTCTTTTTGTAGAAAATGCAAGTGGAGATTCGGAGCGCTAAGAGGGTAATAGTGGAAAAAGGAATGTCTTCAAATATAAACTACACAGAATCATTCGGTGAAACTTCTTTCTGATCTGTGCATTCAGCTAACAGAGTTAAACCATTCTTTTTATTGAGCAGATCTGAACACTCTTTCTGTAGAAAATGCAACTGGACATTTGGAGCGCTAAGAGCGTAGTAGTGGAAAAAGGAATATATTCAAATATAAACTACACAGAAGCATTCTGTGAAACTTCTTTCTGATCTGAGCATTCAGCTAACAGAGTTAAACCATACTTTTGATTGAGCAGTTTTGAAACACTCTGTCTGTAGAAAATGCAACTGGACATTCGTAGGGCTAAGTGGGTAATAGTGGAAAAAAGAATATGTTCAAATATAAACTACACAGAAGCATTGTATGAAACTTCTTTCTGTTCTGTGCATTCAACTAACAGAGTTGAACATTACTTTTGATTGAGCCGATCTGAAACACTCTTTCTGTAGAAACTGCAATTGGACATTCTGAGCGCTAAGAGGCCTATATTGGGAAAATAATGTCTACAAATAAAAACTACACAGAAGAATTGTGTGAAACTTCTTTCTGTTCTGTTTGTTCAACTGAAAGAGTTGAACCTTAGTTTTGATTGAGCCGTTCTGAAACCCTCTTTCTGTAGAAAATGCAAGTGGAGATTCGGAGTGCTAAGAGGGTAATAGTGGAAAAAGGAATGTCTTCAAATATAAACTACACAGAATCATTCTGTGAAACTTCTTTCTGATCTGTGCATTCAGCTAACAGAGTTAAACCATACTTTTGATTGAGCAGATCTGAACTCTCTTTCTGTAGAAAATGCAACTGGACATTTGGAGCGCTAAGAGTGTAGTAGTGGAAAAAGGAATATATTCAAATATAAACTACACAGAAGCATTCTGTGAAACTTCTTTCTGATCTGAGCATTCAGCTAACAGAGTTAAACCATACTTTTGATTGAGCAGTTTTGAAACACTCTGTCTGTAGAAAATGCAACTGGACATTCGTAGCGCTAAGTGGGTAATAGTGGAAAAAAGAATATGTTCAAATATAAACTACACAGAAGCATTGTATGAAACTTCTTTCTGTTCTGTGCATTCAACTAACAGAGTTGAACCTTACTTTTGATTGAGCCTTTCTGAAACACTCTTTCTGTAGAAACTGCAATTGGACATTCTGAGCGCTAAGAGGCCTATATTGGGAAAAATAATATCTTCAAATAAAAACTACACAGAAGCATTGTGTGAAACTTATTTCTGATATGTTCATTAAGCTAACAGAGTTAAACCATACTTTTGATTGCGCAGTTCTGAACACTCTTTCTGTAGAAAATGCAAGTGGACATTCGGAGCGCTAAGAGGGTAATAGTGGAAAAAGGAATATATTCAAATATAAACTACACAGTAGCATTCTGTGAAAATTCTTTCTGTTCTGTGCATTCAACTAACAGAGTTGAACCTTACTTTTGATTGAGCCGTTCTGAAACACTCTTTCTGTAGAAACTGCAATTGGACATGCTAAGCGCTAAGAGGCCTACATTGGGAAAAAGAATATCTTCAAATAAAAATTACACAGATGCATTCTGTGAAACTTATTTCTGATCTGTAAATTCAGTTAACAGAGATAAAACATATTTTTGATTGAGCAGTTATGAAAAACTCTTTTTGTAGAAAATGCAAGTGGAGATTCGGAGCGCTAAGAGGGTAATAGTGGAAAAAGGAATGTCTTCAAATATAAACTACACAGAATCATTCGGTGAAACATCTTTCTGATCTGTGCATTCAGCTAACAGAGTTAAACCATACTTTTGATTGAGCAGATCTGAACACTCTTTCTGTAGAAAATGCAACTGGACATTTCGAGCGCTAAGAGCGTAGTAGTGGAAAAAGGAATATATTCAAATATAAACTACACAGAAGCATTCTGTGAAACTTCTTTCTGATCTGAGCATTCAGCTAACAGAGTTAAACCATACTTTTGATTGAGCAGTTTTGAAACACTCTGTCTGTAGAAAATGCAACTGGACATTCGTAGCGCTAAGTGGGTAATAGTGGAAAAAAGAATATATTCAAATATAAACTACACAGAAGCATTGTATGAAACTACTTTGTGTTCTGTGCATTCAACTAACAGAGTTGAACCTTACTTTTGATTGAGCCGTTCTGAAACACTCTTTCTGTAGAAACTGCAATTGGACATTCTGAGCGCTAAGAGGCCTATATTGGGAAAAAGAATGTCTACAAATAAAAACTACACAGAAGAATTGTGTGAAACTTCTTTCTGTTCTGTTTGTTCAACTAAAAGAGTTGAACCTTAGTTTTGATTGAGCCGTTCTGAAACACTCTTTCTGTAGAAAATGCAAGTGGAGATTCGGAGCGCTAAGAGGGTAATAGTGGAAAAAGGAATGTCTCCAAATATAAACTACACAGAATCATTCTGTGAAACTTCTTTCTGATCTGTGCATTCAGCTAACAGAGTTAAACCATACCTTTGATTGGGCAGATCTGAACACTCTTTCTTTAGAAAATGCAACTGAACATTTGGAGCGCTAAGAGAGTAGTAGTGGAAAAAGGAATATATTCAAATATAAACTACACAGAAGCATTCTGTGAAACTTCTTTCTGATCTGAGCATTCAGCTAACAGAGTTAAACCATACTTTTGATTGAGCAGTTTTGAAACACTCTGTCTGTAGAAAATGCAACTGGACATTCGTAGCGCTAAGTGGGTAATAGTGGAAAAAAGAATATGTTCAAATATAAACTACACAGAAGCATTGTATGAAACTCCTTTCTGTTCTGTGCATTCAACTAACAGAGTTGAACCTTACTTTTGATTGAGCCTTTCTGAAAGACTCTTTCTGTAGAAACTGCAATTGGACATTCTGAGCGCTAAGAGGCCTCTATTGGGAAAAATAATATCTTCAAATAAAAACTACACAGAAGCATTGTGTGAAACTTATTTCTGATATGTTCATTAAGCTAACAGAGTTAAACCATACTTTTGATTGCGCAGTTCTGAACACTCTTTCTGTAGAAAATGCAAGTGGACATTCGGAGCGCTAAGAGGTTAATAGTGGAAAAAGGAATATATTCAAATATAAACTACACAGTAGCATTCTGTGAAAATTCTTTCTGTTCTGTGCATTCAACTAACAGAGTTGAACCTTACTTTTGATTGAGCCGTTCTGAAACACTCTTTCTGTAGAAACTGCAATTGGACATGCTAAGCGCTAAGAGGCCTACATTGGGAAAAAGAATATCTTCAAATAAAAACTACACAGATGCATTCTGTGAAACTTATTTCTGATCTGTAAATTCAGTTAACAGAGATAAAACATATTTTTGATTGAGCAGTTATGAAACACTCTTTTTGTAGAAAATGCAAGTGGAGATTCGGAGCGCTAAGAGGGTAATAGTGGAAAAAGGAATGTCTTCAAATATAAACTACACAGAATCATTCGGTGAAATTTCTTTCTGATCTGTGCATTCAGCTAACAGAGTTAAACCATACTTTTGATTGAGCAGATCTGAACACTCTTTCTGTAGAAAATGCAACTGGACATTTGGAGCGCTAAGAGCGTAGTAGTGGAAAAAGGAATATATTCAAATATAAACTACACAGAAGCATTCTGTGAAACTTCTTTCTGATCTGAGCATTCAGCTAACAGAGTTAAACCATACTTTTGATTGAGCAGTTTTGAAACACTCTGTCTGTAGAAAATGCAACTGGACATTCGTAGCGCTAAGTGGGTAATAGTGGAAAAAGAATATGTTCAAATATAAACTACACAGAAGCATTGTATGAAACATCTTTCTGTTCTGTGCATTCAACTAACAGAGTTGAACCTTACTTTTGATTGAGCTGATCTGAAACACTCTTTCTGTAGAAACTGCAATTGGACATTCTGAGCGCTAAGAGGCCTATATTGGGAAAAAGAATGTTTACAAATAAAAACTACACAGAAGAATTGTGTGAAACTTCTTTCTGTTCTGTTTGTTCAACTGAAAGAGTTGAACCTTAGTTTTGATTGAGCCGTTCTGAAACCCTCTTTCTGTAGAAAATGCAGGTGGAGATTCGGAGCGCTAAGAGGGTAATAGTGGAAAAAGGAATGTCTTCAAATATAAACTACACAGAATCATTCTGTGAAACTTCTTTCTGATCTGTGCATTCAGCTAACAGAGTTAAACCATACTTTTGATTGAGCAGATCTGAACTCTCTTTCTGTAGAAAATGCAACTGGACATTTGGAGCGCTAAGAGAGTAGTAGTGGAAAAAGGAATATTTTCAAATATAAACTACACAGAAGCATTCTGTGAAACTTCTTTCTGATCTGAGCATTCAGCTAACAGACTTAAACCATACTTTTGATTGAGCAGTTTTGAAACACTCTGTCTGTAGAAAATGCAACTGGACATTCGTAGCGCTAAGTGGGTAATAGTGGAAAAAAGAATATGTTCAAATATAAACTACACAGAAGCATTGTATGAAACTTCTTTCTGTTCTGTGCATTCAACTAACAGAGTTGAACCTTACTTTTGATTGAGCCTTTCTGAAACACTCTTTCTGTAGAAACTGCAATTGGACATTCTGAGCGCTAAGAGGCCTATATTGGGAAATATAATATCTTCAAATAAAAACTACACAGAAGCATTGTGTGAAACTTATTTCTGATATGTTCATTAAGCTAACAGAGTTAAACCATACTTTTGATTGCGCAGTTCTGAACACTCTTTCTGTAGAAAATGCAAGTGGACATTCGGAGCGCTAAGAGGGTAATAGTGGAAAAAGGAATATATTCAAATATAAACTACACAGTAGCATTCTGTGAAAATTCTTTCTGTTCTGTGCATTCAACTAACAGAGTTGAACCTTACTTTTGATTGAGCCGTTCTGAAACACTCTTTCTGTAGAAACTGCAATTGGACATGCTAAGCGCTAAGAGGCCTACATTGGGAAAAAGAATATCTTCAAATAAAAACTACACAGATGCATTCTGTGAAACTTATTTCTGATCTGTAAATTCAGTTAACAGAGATAAAACATATTTTTGATTGAGCAGTTATGAAACACTGTTTTTGTAGAAAATGCAAGTGGAGATTCGGAGCGCTAAGAGGGTAATAGTGGATAAAGGAATGTCTTCAAATATAAACTACACAGAATCATTCGGTGAAACATCTTTCTGATCTGTGCATTCAGCTAACAGAGTTAAACCATACTTTTGATTGAGCAGATCTGAACACTCTTTCTGTGGAAAATGCAACTGGACATTTCGAGCGCTAAGAGCGTAGTAGTGGAAAAAGGAATATATTCAAATATAAACTACACAGAAGCATTCTGTGAAACTTCTTTCTGATCTGAGCATTCAGCTAACAGAGTTAAACCATACTTTTGATTGAGCAGTTTTGAAACACTCTGTCTGTAGAAAATGCAACTGGACATTCGTAGCGCTAAGTGAGTAATAGTGGAAAAAAGAATATGTTCAAATATAAACTACACAGAAGCATTGTATGAAACTTCTTTCTGTTCTGTGCATTCAACTAACAGAGTTGAACCTTACTTTTGATTGAGCCGATCTGAAACACTCTTTTGTAGAAACTGCAATTGGACATTCTGAGCGCTAAGAGGCCTATATTGGGAAAAAGAATGTCTACAAATAAAAACTACACAGAAGAATTGTGTGAAACTTCTTTCTGTTCTGTTTGGTCAACTAAAAGAGTTGAACCTTAGTTTTGATTGAGCCGTTCTGAAACACTCTTTCTGTAGAAAATGCAAGTGGAGATTCGGAGCACTAAGAGGGTAATAGTGGAAAAAGGAATGTCTCCAAATATAAACTACACAGAATCATTCTGTGAAACTTCTTTCTGATCTGTGCATTCAGCTAACAGAGTTAAACCATACCTTTGATTGAGCAGATCTGAACACTCTTTCTGTAGAAAATGCAACTGGACATTTGGAGCGCTAAGAGAGTAGTAGTGGAAAAAGGAATATATTCAAATATAAACTACACAGAAGCATTCTGTGAAACTTCTTTCTGATCTGAGCATTCAGCTAACAGAGTTAAACCATACTTTTGATTGAGCAGTTTTGAAACACTCTGTCTGTAGAAAATGCAACTGGACATTCGTAGCGCTAAGTGGGTAATAGTGGAAAAAAGAATATGTTCATATATAAACTACACAGAAGCATTGTATGAAACTTCTTTCTGTTCTGTGCATTCAACTAACAGAGTTGAACCTTACTTTTGATTGAGCCTTTCTGAAACACTCTTTCTGTAGAAACTGCAATTGGACATTCTGAGCGCTAAGAGGCCTCTATTGGGAAAAATAATATCTTCAAATAAAAACTACACAGAAGCATTGTGTGAAACTTATTTCTGATATGTTCATTAAGCTAACAGAGTTAAACCATACTTTTGATTGCGCAGTTCTGAAAACTCTTTCTGTAGAAAATGCAAGTGGACATTCGGAGCGCTAAGAGGGTAATAGTGGAAAAAGGAATATATTCAAATATAAACTACACAGTAGCATTCTGTGAAAATTCTTTCTGTTCTGTGCATTCAACTAAGAGAGTTGAACCTTACTTTTGATTGAGCCGTTCTGAAACACTCTTTCTGTAGAAACTGCAATTGGACTTGCTAAGCGCTAAGAGGCCTACATTGGGAAAAAGAATATCTTCAAATAAAAACTACACAGATGCATTCTGTGAAACTTATTTCTGATCTGTAAATTCAGTTAACAGAGATAAAACTTATTTTTGATTGAGCAGTTATGAAACACTCTTTTTGTAGAAAATGCAAGTGGAGATTCGGAGCGCTAAGGGGGTAATAGTGGAAAAAGGAATGTCTTCAAATATAAACTACACAGAATCATTCGGTGAAACTTCTTTCTGATCTGTGCATTCAGCTAACAGAGTTAAACCATACTTTTGATTGAGCAGATCTGAACACTCTTTCTGTAGAAAATGCAACTGGACATTTGGAGCGCTAAGAGCGTAGTAGTGGAAAAAGGAATATATTCAAATATAAACTACACAGAAGCATTCTGTGAAACTTCTTTCGGATCTGAGCATTCAGCTAACAGAGTTAAACCATACTTTTGATTGAGCAGTTTTGAAACACTCTGTCTGTAGAAAATGCAACTGGACATTCGTAGCGCTAAGTGGGTAATAGTGGAAAAAAGAATATGTTCAAATATAAACTACACAGAAGCATTGTATGAAACTTCTTTCTGTTCTGTGCATTCAACTAACAGAGTTGAACCTTACTTTTGATTGAGCCGTTCTGAAACACTCTTTCTGTAGAAACTGCAATTGGATATTCTGAGCGCTAAGAGGCCTATATTGGGAAAAAGAATGTCTACAAATAAAAACTACACAGAAGAATTGTGTGAAACTTCTTTCTGTTCTGTTTGTTCAACTAAAAGAGTTGAACCTTAGTTTTGATTGAGCCGTTCTGAAACACACTTTCTGTAGAAAATGCAAGTGGAGATTCGGAGCGCTAAGAGGGTAATAGTGGAAAAAGGAATGTCTCCAAATATAAACTACACAAAAGTGTCAATCTACTAATTTATCTTCTAATAACTTTCCACCCAGGAGCATTCGTCCCTCTCATTAGACAGTTGTTCTATGCTTCTTTTTTTCACATTCTAATTGCCTCACCTGAACCAAAAAAAGAATGTGGATCTAGGATCAATACCTTTTGAAAAGTCATTTATTTCATTATATTATTTTTTCATATATCTGCATTATTGCATAGAATACCTGATTGGTCTTATGCTAAGTTTTTCATGTAACATTACCTCTGCAAGATGTTAATAAGTATCCTTCCAAAAATGTTTGAAAAATCTTGTGTAAAACATATTACGTAAGTTCCTGTTTTATAGTTTTCCAAGAGTTTTACTATCCTTGGCCAATGACAAAATTCAAAGCAGAGATACAGTACACAACTTTTGTAAAACTTACCTATTTTTCTTATAAGACTGTGGCTTTGTTTTGTTTTGTTTTGAACTTCTTTTCTGTGATGTGACATGAGACTGTGTGTTGAGTTAGGGGTGGGGACATACATTAACAGAGGTTTAGGAACTGCTTTGCTAAAGCAAGTTTGAGGAGAAAATGGGGAGACTAATACAAGATTTCTCTTTAAGCAGTGGGAGTTGAAGGGGTAGGTGGTTTTTGGAGAAAGAAGAGACCCATTCATGGCACAGGCTTCTTTATGTTTCTGCTCTGTGTGATACTTAATGAGGATACAGACATTCACTTCCTCTATTTCCCACCCCTGGCCGGGGGTAACCCAAAGGTACCTGATAAAGACACAGCCTTATAGCTGTATCAAGTATCCCTGAGTGTGTTAGGACTGGAGAGGCCTAAGGAATAAAAAACATACATGCATTAAATGGAACAAATACAGAGAAGAAGAAAACTCAGACATGGTACATTAATTGTGTACCTTTCCTTACAACCCAGCACATCACAGGGTACATGACCTGCTTCCTTTTGACCTGCTTCCTTTATGTTCACTGCATGAACAGGGAAGGGGGTTGGGGTACACGTGGGAGATAATTGTGTTTACTATGTACCTGGTATTAATACATCTATAGAGACAATTGGAATGACTATACTGGAGAAACAGCAAGAGAAGAACTGAAAAGGCTAAAACAAATACTTGGTTCTCTAAAAAATACTCCAAAGGATTTCTCATGTCTGACAAATTACATTTTAGTCTAATAGTAATAAGTGACCAAAACTAAGGTGATTTGATAAATATCATAAGGTATTTTATTGTGAAATTGATATCTATACGTATTGCTTATAAAGCTCAGTAATCTGTTCTTGAATTGAGAAATTACTGAGACAACATCAAAAGCTGTCATTTTTGTTTCTATGTTGTCGTTGTTATTGTTTGTGAGGTCAGAGCTTCTAAACTTTATGACTGTTTGAAAGGGGCCTATATAGACCTTGCCTGAATATTAAGTCATGTGAAATGATAAAAAGCTTTCTGATTTATTGGGTTAGACAAAGAAAAAATTGAGAAATTGAGCATCATTAAAATTAAAGACTTTTGTTATTAAAACTGTGCTTAGAATGAAAACAAAAGCCACAGGTTGGGAGAAAATTTTTTCAAAACACATTCAAAACATTTTCAAAACATATCAGATAAATTACTGGTATTTAAAGTATACAGAGAACTCGAAAATAAGAAAGAAAACAACTCATTTAAAAAATAGTCCAAAGGTCTAAATACAGCTGTCAAATGGGGATTTTGAAGTTACTAGTCATGTATCATTAGGGAACTGCAAGTCACAGCAACCGTGAGATATTATTACATGACTATTAAAATGACCAATATCCAAAAGTCTGATGATACCAAAAGCTGGCAAATGTGAGGAGAAACAGGAACTTTTATTCATTGCTTGTGAGAATGCAGAATAGTACAGCTACTTTGGCAGTCAGTTTGGCAGTTTCTTATAAAACTAAACATACTCCTACCACACAACCCAGCAATTACATTCCCGGTATTTACTTAAAGGATTTGAAAACTTACATGCACACAAAAGCCTTCTTCCCATGAATGTTACAGGAGCCTTATTCATGATCACTAAAATCGAAATGTCCTTCAGGAAGTGAATGGAAAAATAAACTGTGGTATATCCAGGCAATGGAATAGTATTCTGTCAAGCTACAGAAGACACACAGGAACCTTTAAATGCATATTGCCAAGTGAAAGAAGCCAGTCTGAAAAGTCTACATACCGTATGATTCAACTACATGACCTTCTGGAGAAAGCAAAACTATGGAGACAGTAAAGAGATCAGTGACTATTAGGGATTTGGAGGAGATTTGTGCAGTCTAAACATGTCATGTGCCAACAATGACGTAAAGATATGTGAGATAAAGTATGACGAATTCTATTGACAAACACACGCAATGGCTTCCATTTAACTGAGAAGAAACCATATACCTAGCACAAGTCTTTTTCTGTGCATTAACTTTTTGTAATACAACTATATGAAGTTATAGCCTATTTTATATATGAATAAAAGCATTTCCAAAGGTTAAGAAAGGGCACAGTGAGAGTGAGAAGCACAGTCTGGGTAGGCAGGTCAATCTAGTTTTCTATCTGTGCTTTAAACTGCTATAACCATCAACTCAATCTACTAATTTATCTTCTACATAAATTAGTAGAGGAAACGATGAACGGATGGAGCAAGGAAGAATTTTAGGAGAGTGAATCCATTATTCTGTATGACACTGTAATGAGGATTATTTGTCATTACACATTTGACAAAACCTACAGAATTCATAAGACAAGGAGTAAACTCTAATACAAACTACATACTTTAGTCAATAGTAATGTACCAATATTGACTCATCAACTATAACAAATGTACCACACTATTGCAAGATGTTAAAAATCGGGGAAATTGGGGTAGAGGCTGAGGATGACGTGTGAATGCTTATTCACTTCTTTCTACAAACCTAAAATTGCTTTTAAAGAGTCAATAAAAATTAAAACAAGGCAGGGTTTTCATGCAATGGAAAAAAACACACAACTTTAGTAAGTGACTCATAATTATGCTTATGCCACTTTGCTAGATTACACTTCATTAATAAATATAGTTTCATTCTTTATGTTATAAAGCAGAATAAAGTCAGATATCTAGAGAAATTGATTTTAATGATTAGAGTAAAAGCATTTTCACCTCCAACGTCAGAATGAGTTCTTCAGAATCAGTCCATTTTATAGTTAAATCAATCATTGATTTTAAAAAAATATTGAGAAAAACTTTAACTTCACTTTTTCCATCAAACTCAATGTCATGACAGCATTGTCATTTCAATCTAGGATTAAAACCTATTTCTGGACCCAGTGGACTTACTGTGATAGATTCTGAAAATGTCAGACGTTAAAGTCCAGTCTTTGATCTGCTGTCCTCTGCAGTTATCAAAAGGTCAGTTTATCCTGCTTCTTTTCTCTCTTTTTCATATATCTTGCACTTCAGCTTAATATTAGTATTAAGCTAAATTTCTTATTTTATTTTGATTGATAAAGGAAAACAGATTGTTTCAATACAGTTACTGAGAATAAGCAGCAAAACGTACTTATAAAGTACACAAGAGAGCTATAAGATAAAAAATTTGTTCAAAAAAAGATTTGGAAATTTTTATTGCATGAATGTTCAAATGGAAAGGAAAACTTTCTGGATTCTTTTTCCACCACACAGGAGTAGCAGCACTAAAGTAGTGAATAATGTCCGTTCAATTGGTAGTTTTCATGTATTTCTGATATCAGAAATGGACTGTTAGTAACTAGTTTTAAAAGCAGAGCATTTTTGTGCATGGCATTCCCCTGAATTCCAAAGCCCAAACTTAACTTAGGCTAATTTCTCTCTGCTGGGAGCCCCATTAATTTCTCATAGATAACATTTCATATATATGCGGCATTCTGATGATGTAAAGGAATTCACACCTTATGGGCCTACAAGCCAAATTTAATCAATGGCTTGCTTCATATGGCTGAGAGCTAAAAATTGTTTTGGCATTTTGGAAGTGTTTAAAGAAGGAGAAGGAAGGGGAGAAGAAGAATGAGTAGATGAAGGAGAGACAGAGACTACATATGGCCAGCAAAGCCTATAATATTTACTGTCTAGTTCTTTACACAAAGAACTTTTCCAATCTTGAACAAAACACACACATTTTCGTTATGCCAAAAAAGGACTACAATAAGTCTTCACTTAACATCATTGACAGGTGCTTGAAAACTGGTCATAGGTATATATATTTATGGTCACGTGATGTTTTGATACACGCATACGGAGGGATAAATTGGGGATGGTTAATTGGTACAAAAATACAGTCAGCGAAACCCATTTTACCATAGGTTGACATCAAAAGAGTTAAGCTTCTATGGCTTTTGGTAACTAAAACGTCAACAAACTTGTAAATAAAGATCAAAACACTTCTAATATTAAATGCTGAAATAAATTTCAGCTATTCATACGTTTAAGATTAATAAAAGCTAGTAAAATCATTATTTACCTACTTATTTCAGTTTAGGGTTGCAGTTGACCGCAGCCTATCCTGTCAGCTCAGGACGCAATGTGGGAACCAGCCCTGGACAGGGTGCCGTCGCATTGCAGGTGCACTCACACATACCCACAGTTACTCAGACTGGGACCACATAGACACGTCAATCAACCTCACATGCACAGCCTTGGGAAGTGAGAGGAAACTGGAGCATCCAGAGAATATCAATGCAGACATGGGGAGAATACATAAGCTCTACACAGACAGTGAACCCCAATTGGAATCAATTTGTTTTTTCTCATCAACATCATAATGAAATGACATTGAATGAAACGTCGTTATTCAAAGACCTGTTGTACTCAGTTCTAAACATTTCAGAATTAAGAGATCTACACACATCCTCTTCTATATAATGGAGTGGGTCTCTTAAAATTTCCTGGCAACATACTCTTAGCCTGCCTAGGAAACACTTTAGAATACAACTGCATTATAATAAATTTTCATATTCTATTCATATCTTCATATTTCTCCCTCTACTTATTAAGGTATAGTCTTGTATATGTAATCCTTCAGTTCCTGAACAAGGTGAACATATGATCTCATGATGTGTGTTTTAATTTCTTAACTTTGTTGAGATTTGGGAATGTGAGGATGATGGAAAGGAAAGAAAGGAATTCAGCAGCTATAAAAGAAATCTGACCTTTAATTTTTTTATTGAATTTGTTTCTTGTTTTATTTTTCCTTCCTTTGCACAAATGAGAACTTCTAGTTTTACAAAGGGTACCATCAACTTTAGGACAAAAATTTGTATTTGTGGCATAACACAAGTTGGAGACACAATGATTTAGAGATTGCATATCAATTTTATCAAATAAATGTGATAAAGTAGGTGATATGCACACACACACACATTTGTAGTGACAAAACCATTGACACAGATACCCAGATGGCACTTAATGTACTTTCAGCCTTAAATTCTTTCTCAAGGACAAGCCATTTGTTTGCAAATGATTTAGCATTCAAAAATGATTAAACACGGGAAAAAATGCATTGCACATAAAGTTCAGATTACAAGTGAATTAAAGTCACACTAATATAACTATAATTTATAATGAATTCAAATGGCTTTCAGAAGGGTCATCTGTGGAAGGTGAAGAGCAATCTGAATTTATTTTTCTGGTAACTGGTCACAGCAATGTTTTCTAGACTAGTGAGTGAGTGCTCATACAGCACCATGTGTGTTCAACAACACATAAAGTTGGATGACAAAATCTACTTTAGTGAGAAGGTAGCTATTTCCAGGGGCACCAATAGTAATGTCAGTTTTGAGTCTTGGGTTTGCTTTTGTTTGTTTACAAGGCGATGAAATGTTTAAGGAAAAAATAAATTCTACCAATCCATGTTGAGTGAACATTTCAATCCTTGTAAAGACCAAAGTCAGCTGCCACCATGCCATGCAAACCTTATAGTACATGACATGTTAAATCGGTAACCTCGAAAGGGACTTCTGAGAAGCTATGAGTAAAAGGCACATACAAAATGCCTCTGAGATGAATTCACAAATGAAATGGAAAAGGATAACTGTGTACATCCAAGAAGAATAGTAATTAACAGAAAACAAGAACACTTCTAAATTGAAAGAATCCCTAAAGTAAAAGAAGACCAAAGAAAAAGAAATAAAGATGAGAAGTGAAATGAGGCAGAAATGGTGAGCGACAAGGAGATACACTGAGAAAAAAAGTAGCTAAAGTTAGTGTGTTATTATTTCAGCAAAATTAAGTATATCAATACTGAGAAATATGACTTGAAATAGATTCAGTACCTCAAGCAGAAACATAAACAAATAACATCTGGGTTTTTCTTTTGATAACCAGTATTTTAAATACAAAAATCTAAAAATTTTGTCTTTGTGTAAGAGTTACACATTTATCATACCAATCAATAACAAAAAGGCGCTATAAATACTGTATGGAAATAAATGTCCTAACAGATGTTAACCAGACATCAGTCTTCACCGGTAAGGATTAGATTTGAAGGTGTTTGCAGATAATTAAAACTTGTTTTTATAACATAACTTAGCAGCTAAGTAGTATAATGAAAATGGGATATTCAAATTATAAGATATAAAATATTAAAGATAGAAGAACATGTTTATTTTTTCAATATAAATATTGTTACAGCTCAGAGAAACAGTATGAAATCTCAGGGCTCATGAAAGGCCACATTCTAGAGATAGTGATTGACAGGTATGGTAATTCCCCTACAGCGTGGTGCCTGTTGTCATGGAGTAGCATGTCTCCTACAGGGTACTACCAGCAGGTTCATGTAGGAAGAGCCAATAGTCCATGTGAGAAACCCCGGAAGGCTAAAGATAGAAGGAAATATTTGTGCCACGTTGAAGAGCAAGTTCACCAGGTGAATTGGCATGTGGCTAGGGTACAACTTCCCATACATATATAAATAATGAAACACACAAAAAATTATCAGAAAAGTATTTTATTATTATTAGAGTCACGATTAGCACTCTCCTCATCAGGAGAGTTTTAGGTTTTTTTCTTGCCCTACTCTATACTTTTTAAACACAGTCTCCAAGTTTCAAAATAAAAGTTTCTTATTTTTAATTCAAATCTCAATTAAAATAAAACAAAAACCGAAAATGTAGAAGTTCCTTATTTTGACCATCTATATATCATACACAACAAAAAGACTGATAAAATTCCACTAAACACAACAGCTAGATCCGTATTCCCGTTACTGCTTAAGCCCATTCCAATAAGGATTTTATACCAAATCTGCCCTTGCCAAGGCTACCTGGGGCCTTCATTTTATTATTTGCAATGGACAATTTTAACTTCACATCCATGTTGGCTTCCTTACATCCTAGATGCACATACAGCCAGATTTTTTCCATCAGATGTGATTTGATCCTCCAAATTCGGAATGCCTTGATGACCTCCTCTTTATCTAAAGATCACTTTAAAAAGCCTGAAGTATTTGGCTCTTCCCTAAATCTTTGGCCAGATGTAATGTCATCCTCCCATTGGCTTTCTTTGTCCAAACTACATTAGCCTTATCTCAGATCTTCAAACAAGTTATATTTCCTGCCTAAGATCTTTCTATGAGTGAGTGAAAGGTGTGACGAAGATAGTTCCTCTTTGCCCCCAAAGGTTTCATTGATCACGCTGATAATGAATTTACTGTTATTTTAATCTCTTACTGTTATACTCAGGCTTAAATTCTCTACCCTACACACTTCAGTTGACATAATTTTAATTTCCACTGTGATGCTTCTCTCTCTTCTGTCAACACTCTCTCCTCACAGGGTTTCATCCAGATCAGGAGTCAGTAACATTTTTGACAAAGAGCCAGATAGTAAATATTGCAGGCTTTGTGTTGCCAAGAGGCAAATTTATGGAACTTTCCCTGCTGAAAAATTTCCCTGTATTTTACATTTTAGACTTATAAATGCCACACGTACTTATAACTCATGAGCCATACAAAAATAGGTGGCAGACCAGATCTGGCTCATGGGCTATAATAGTTTTCCAACCCCTCACCTAGATTCATGACTTTAGGCATGCTCTATAGGCTACGATGATCTAACTCACATCTCTAGCCAAGTCAACTTGTCAGTGCCTACTTGATGTCTCCACTTGGATTCTAACTAGCGTCTTAATTTAAGATTAAAAAATGTAAAATCAATCACACATACGCACCTACCCACACCTCTGTCACTTGCAAACTGCCTCATGTCATCAAGACTTTGCCATATCACTAAAAGTGACCATAATCCCCCATGTCCCTACATCCAAATACCTTGATATAATTCTTGCTCAGTAAATTCAATCATCTTCAAATCAACTTCCAATCTCAACTGATTTTCTCCAACTTTATTGCTACACTCATAATCCCAACTACCATCATCCTTCAACTGGACAGGTGCAATAGTCAGCTAAATGAACCCCCTTCCTTCACTAGTGTACCCTTCCACAATAGTACACCCTCCTAAGAGCTAACCTCATCGTATCACACATCCATCATACACTTTTCAATGTAGTTAATTTATATTCACATTTTGATATAAGATCTAGATTTGGTCCCTGAGAACACTCATGTAATCTCTCTCCATGCTCTTCCTTCATGGACATTCCAGCCAAACCGGCCTTCTTTTCTTTGTAAGAAACTATCAAGCTCTCTTTTTAAATTACAGAATCTTTATATCTGCCCTTCTTTCTGCTCAGAGCACCCCAGATCTTCAAAGTACCTTCCTCTTTGTCTTCACTCAACTCTCAAATGAAATATTACCTCCTCAGAGAGAAAAATGCTCTGAAATACCTACAGCCAGATCAGTGCCTTCCTCCTTGACAGTTTTACTCAGCCATGTTATCACATGTAATCTTCTTCGTAGTAGTGTACTTTATAGCCCTTCACACCATTGCTTTTTTTAGGTATTTGTATGTCTTCCTCCTCTTTCCCTCCTCACTACAGTATAGCCAATTGTGTCTTTGCCTTCTTCACTGCTATATCCCCTAGTGCCTGGTAGGCTTTCTATAAACAGCCATTTATTGACTTATTGACTACATGTATATGCTAATCCTTTTTACTAATTGTTGTTACACTATAAATTTCTCTTCTCCCTCTCTTCGCTTCCCTCTTCTCATGTCCCTTGATGCTTCCTACTCAATATTAACATGGACATCATTTTGTGTCTTCAGCATTTCTCTTTTCATTATATTATGATAGGTTAATTTTCCTAAGAAAACACTATTTTGACAAAAGCAAAGCATTAAAGTAAAGCAGCATAGGATCAATTTTTTCCTATTGAAAAGGAAACACCATCTTTCCGAGAAGACAATTCCACCAGGAAACAAAAAAAACACACACATTTCCGGTAAGTCCTAGTTCCCAAGACTTGAAGCCAGTATGTTTTTCCACTTTCAAGTATCCTTGACTGTAGAGATAAAAGGTATCCACTTAGAGATATTAACTCATTACCACTGCCTAAATTTGGTTTCCAGAAACACAACTTAATATGACATCAATGGATGTGATAATCATTTGAAAGTAGCTTTATCAAAATCATCCAACAGAACAAGTTACTTTCCTAATTAGCATCCTCGGTTAAATACCTAAATCTGATGAATAATAAGTTATGCATTATGCTAAATTGCATTGGCTCACTATCTTAGAATGCTTTCAAACTAATTAAAAATGAGATATTCAGTGATGAGAAACATAAAAAGATAAAAACCTATTTCAATCAGTTTAAATTAGAATTTAACATTTCTTCAATACGCTCTTTTGTAGTCAATTGCAAGAGTAATAAAGCAAAATTATTGAGTCTATAATAGTGACCGTTCAAAATTCATAGTGAATTATTAAAAAGAAAACTAAGGTCCCTGCCAACTTTCCACCTCACTTCAAAGCATAGCCAAGGTCATTACAACAGCAAGTAAAAGACTCCACACAATTCCCACTTCTTCGCCTCTATACTGTTACTTCTGGAATCTTCTACTGCTCCAAATTGTGTGTTTGCTCCAGACTCAGCAGTTCTCACCACCTTGTTCTTCCAATTGCCATCTTCTCTGTGCGGCCTTTCTTGACTACCCAGTTAAAAATTATCCTATCAAAATTATCTGATCCCCATCCAGGATTACTTTTCACCATCTAACTTACGATACTTTGCATATTTATGTGGCTCATTGTCTGTTATCTGTCTCCCTAAGTTAGAATGCGAGCTTCATGATGGCAGAGTTTTGGTCAATTTCCTTCACTCAATAATTCCTGACCCAAAGTAAACACTTCATAAGTATTTTTTGAATATACTAATATATAGTCCGAATTATCAAGGAACTTATAAATAAATAAAGACACAACCCAGCATATAGTGCAGCTTGAGAAATGTTGATAGTGTGGTACAGGAGGAGGTATGTAAACTATGAGAAGCAACAGTTAAATAAGAAGCAATCCAGAAAGACACACAGTGTGGGTGACATCTGAGTTAAAGGACAGAAGGTAAGAAGATAACCAGATGGAGAAAAGAGAGGAAGATCTTACAAACAAGCATCAGAAGTTACCATAAGAAAAGCAAGTACAAAATCATCAGAAGAAAAACAATTGCATCCCAGTTATTACCACAAACATAATTAACTATGAAAACCCAGAACAGTTCATGCTTTGATAATGCTAAAGTTGATACGTAGATTAAGATGTGATATAACAATCTGCAAATCTTAGTTTTCAGAAAACCTTTTTAGGCAAGATATGATGATTTAAGGAAGAAAAGTTGCTGATGGATGAGGCATGTTGTCCCTTAAAGACAAACACTATGAAGACTGCGTACAGCCTTTATAATGGAAAGGTGCCACGTTTTTTCTTTTCTAAGTCCTTGGAATCTCAGTTGGCAACTTTGAAATTCATGTGTAATTCATGAGCTTTTTAAAAGAAATGTAATAAGTAACACAAGTGATTCTAGAGCTTGTCTTTAGGCTGAGGTAGATATTGGCATTATAAATTGAAGTGCTAGAAAGGAAAAATAAGAATTAAGAATAAGCAGTAATTTCTGCCAAGATCTGTGGCACCCAGTCTCACACATAAGGCTTTTTGGAATCTCTTGGTTTCCAAGGTTCAGGCTCTCATACTTTAGTTTGTACATAAAGGACTTAAGTTATTCTTAAAGCACAGTTTTAGCACTTCACACCAGGAGATGGTTATGAGACTGATCACAGGATAAAGTGAAATAGGATGTGTGCCTACTTGTAGAAGGAACCTCGTTCCTTTTGCCATTCTATTCCTACTTTTCTGGCAGGAAAGTCCTAGAAAAAATTTCATATACAGATTAATTTTAAACAATTTACATTATATTTTACTATTAATAGCTTCTAGAATATCTTAGCTTAGGCTGGCCCTGGTGGCTCACACTTGAAATCCCAGAATTTTGGGAGGCTGAAGTGGGCGGATCAACTGAAGTCAGGAGTTTGAGACTAGCCTAGCCAACATGGTCAAACCTAGTCTCTACTAAAAATCCAAAAATTAGCCGGGTGTGGTGATGCGTACCTGTAATCCCAGCTACACAGGAGGCTGAGGCAGGAGAACCATTGAGCCTGGGAGGTGGAGGCCGCAGTGAGCCAAGATTGTGTCACTGCACTCCAGCCTGGGCAACAGAGCAAGACTCTGTCTCACAAAAACAAAAAACAAACAAACAAAAAAAGAGTATCTTAGCTTATATATTTCTCACATCTGATCCTACCACTTTACTTCTTTTTTCCTGTTTATACCAATTATTTCTATTCCTCTTTACATATAGGCAGAAAGATAAGACTAAAATGTGTCATAGACAATGACATCTAGTAAATTGACGTATTCTTCATGTTTAATTCCACAACAGATTTCAAATACAACCAAAATCTCCAAATAAAATCTTAATTCTAAATTGAGTGCTTGTACAGTCTTCAAATATGTTCAAATAGAACATCAAAGCTCAATAAAAATAGTTATATCACTTGGGATGGTGTTTAAAATATTTTTTCCTAAATAAATTCAGCTTCAGAGGATGAGAAAACCTTCGTTAGGAGATGTTTTAAAGAACAAATTAAGTTAAATGTGAAGGAAATCATACTTTATTTTGTTGAATAGTAAGATTTTTTTGTTGCTATTGTGAATTAATGCCATCCAAATATTGAGTGATGTAATTCAATTTAGTAAAAGAAAAAAGTCTAAATTATCAACTTCTTTCCTTATAAAAATGAAATATGCTATAACTTGCATTTTTTCCATGGCAATGACCCTGATGATCAGAGAGGTTAAAACCTAAAAACATTTAAAATCATCTAATCTAAATTATAAAAAAGAAATCCCTTTCTTCAGAAAAAATAACTTTTTAAGGAAGCACTCATAAACAAATCTCTACTAGTAGATATACAGCATACACATCTCTTACTATCTCCCATGCAGACTGCATAAAAAGGCGTGCTGGCTACTTTTAAGAAAACAACATTCAGATGTCTGGAAAGTATCTGAAATGCATGATTAATCTACACAGATAATTTTCTCAAGAAACCAAATTTTGAAGACAAGTAATTCAAAAGTCTATTGTCTATAAAGTAAATCCGCTGGTATACTTAAACTGCTGTAATCCTTTCTCTGTTTACCTTATAGTGTGCACCTCTCAAGCTATGGGAATGCATGTCTTCTCTAAGAAGAGCTGACTTCTTTTGTAGGAAAAAGCTGTTGGAAATGACTGTTAGGATTTCAAATGTTTGGGAGTGTGTATTCATGTGGGTTTTACGTGTTGAATATTTGCATTTGTAATTTTAAGATGCTTAAATCAAAAACTAAAATGACCTATGCAACATAATTCTGCCATAGGATAAATTAAATTCAATTAAATGTTCCCATACAAATTATTATCTACCACAATGTAAAAATATTTATATATCACAAAGATGTAAGAAACACTGACTTCTATTATACAGCAGAGTTCAATTTCACTACTACTTAGCTTGATGATATTTTAAGGTCATGTCTCTTGGAATACACATTCAATATTCATTGCCAAACGTCTGAGCTCACCTCTCTTGAAGCAATATTCAATTATCAAAGGAAAATAATTTACCAAGCAACCTCACAAAACACAAACTCTAGGTAGCATCAAGGTTTTTCAAAGTGATTATTCCTTACTGGTCGAGATCCTAAGATATTAAAACTCATAGATCACATGATCTGAGATTTTCTAATTGAAAAGCTATAGCTGTAAACCTTTCATTCAAAGTCGGATACTACTTTCAGCTGTCAAAAGAATTATGCAATCACTTAAACTTCTGGAATGAAAGAGAAAATGAAGGGAACAATAAAAGTAACTGAAATGCACTGAGAAATGAACATAAGGAACCAAATGGAGGCAAAGACAGAGAGAGAGAGAGAGGGCTGTTTATCTAACCTTCCCTTCTTGAGTGGGTTTTCTCTGATATCTCTAGAGAACAATTGGATGTGTAACAATGAAATACAAAACACAAGATACTGTCTTCGTATAATTACTTGTAATGATTCCAAGATGGCATAATTTGAGAACTTGCTAAATAGGACAACAAAGTGATCTGCTTTTCCAAAATTTTGCCCCTTACCTTATATATTATTTCATGGTGAAGATCAATAAAACTGAAAATTGGAATTGCCAGATATTATCAGATTTTATTTTTTGAATGCTTAACAGCTGACCCAAAATCTGGTCATAAAAATGGAAGTTAAATTAAATTGTCCTCAAAATTTAAGTTTGCTACATTTGTAAGAACCACTTGCTTCTTCAAAATCTCAAACTTTCTCATATCTAGCAGCAAATTGAAATTAGGAATTTAAGCATGTAAATTCATCATGGAAACCAAATTGATTAAAATTTTCTGTGTATTCATGATAATGTTTAAAATTTTTGCTACATTTAAACCCTAAGTTAGTTACAAAAACCCTAAAATTATGCTTGTTTAAAAACTTGGGCTAACTTGCTTTTGAAAACATACTGACATATTCGTTCCATTCTTCTTATAATTTTTTTTTGTCATTCCCAAGCAGCACACCATTGTATATATCCCCAAAACGGCACTTCTTTGTTAAAGCCATTAGGACAGAAATATTTTTGAGCCAGATGCAATGGCTCATGCCTGTAATGTCAGTACTTTGGGAGGCCTAGGTTAGAGGACTGCTTGAGGATAGGAGTTTGTGACCTGCCTGGGCAACATAGCAAGACCCAGTCTTTACAAATGAAATGAAAATAAAATATAAAATAAACTGGCTGGACAAAGTAGTGCACACCTGTGGTCATAGCTACCAGGAGGCTGAGATGAGAGGACCATATGAACCCAGGAGTTTGGGGCTGAGAATGAGCTATGACTGCACCACTGCACTTCAGCCAGAACTATGGGTTGGTGAGTTAGAAATAAGTTCTCAGTTCTGAATATAATAACTGCTCCTGGCACTCCCCAGAATGAGCTGGGTTTTCTTTTGCCTCTCTATAGTCCCTCTTCCTCAGGAAATACCCCCATGGTTCTGCCCGCTGTGCTATTAATTACACCAATGCTTATTATATGTCAGTTCAGTTTTATCTAGATTCTCCCAAAGTCAGTGCTGAACTTAGTTGTTTGAAAATGTATATATTGTAATAGTTACCAAAAAGACCAAATACAGCTAGATATTTATGCTATTTGTTTTATTTCCATCGTAGGTATATTTCCTTTTAAAATTCATATATATCTTTCTCTAAGGATTGTCTCCGTTTTCAGATGTTAAGCACTTTCTCATGCACACACCACCTAAGCAGCAAAGACAGAGTCCACGTCAGGGAATGTCACATTCAGGATAAGTACCTATTATTCTGTAACTCAGAAGTAGGAAAATGGATGTCCTCAAGCAGATGCTTTTCTTGACAGATACAAAAATTTGACAAGGATCACTGACTGACTTCCAACCCACCATTCATCACTTTTATCTTATTTTGACCCTAAGGGTCCCAGAGGGATAATGGCACTACATTCCTATTTAGAATTCAGATTTCAGATTGCATTTCTTATATCATTGTTTATAAGTAGTGGTTGCACACAGTCGCGATAATACTATGACATTAATCTACATTCCTCGTTAAATCGATTTTTGTCTTCCGTTTTTGAGCTTAGCTACAATTTCTCACACGGTTTCTCTAGGAAGATTCCTCAATGACTGAAACATTTAGAACATGGTCGATTCATAAATACGACACTGGGATTCCCCAGTGACTGAAACATTTTGAACATGGTCCATTCATAAATACGACACTGGGATTCCCCAATGACTGAAACATTTAGAACATGGTCCACTCATAAATACGACACTGGGATTCCCCAATGACTGAAACATTTAGAACATGGTCCATTCATAAATACGACACTGGGATTCCCCAATGACTGAAACTTTTAGAACATGGTCCATTCATAAATATGACATTGGGATTCCCCAATGACTGAAACATTTAGAACATGGTCCATTCATAAATATGACATTGGGATTCCCCAATGATTGAAAAATTTAGAACATGGTCTATTCATAAATATGAAGAGCTTGTGTAGAAAGTATAATTTACTTATCCTATTATGCTTAAGAAATTATGTGAAATAATGTGAAAATAATCTTAAAACATTTGCATGCATATTTGCTGCAAGAGTCATCTTTCATTGATACTTAATCATAATCATGGACATGGTGGGTCCCAATAACCAATATTTAATGCAAGACTGTAAATTTAATAGAGAGAAAACCTTATTTATAAATTTTCATGTGTTCTTTTCTTGACAATAAGGAGCTGTGAGATTTGTATTTTAAAAGATACTTAGTAATAAAAACTTTAATTTTTAAAACTTTTATTTTTAAATTCTGCTTAATTGTATAAAAGTTAAAAGGTAATATTTAATATTTAATGAGGCTTATTGAGCTAAATGATGATATGCAGCTTGGGTTATACTTGCAATTATAAGATTTGCTCATTATACCTAAGCAATCTCCTTCACTCAATCTAGCTACCACTAAGGAAGCAAAATTCCCTGAATCATAGTATCAAAGCATTCCATTATGTTTTCTATTAAGTTGTTTTGTTCTTTGAATCATTGTCTATTTTAATTTATCCTTTTAGAAAGAAAACAAATTACTTAATTTGCATTTCCCACTAGAAGCTTCACTACAGCTAGACTTGGAATTGATTTCAGGCCATTTTTTAATAAATGATGGTCCCTAGTGAAAGACAGAATACTTGAGCCATCAATATTGAGTAAATAAAAGGGTTTGGGTAAATAAGAGAGAAGATACCTATTTTTCTCAAATATTTTAAATATCTAATAACCTATTCCTCATCTAAAACAAGCCACAATTACTGGAAATGATGGTCAGAGGAAGGTATTAGCAACCCTGTGTAATACTACATGTCATGTTGGATCACTATTACAGAGAAACAGTTGTCATGCTGCATTTTAGTAATTCTACACATCACCAGAGAAATAGACAACTCTTATAGCCAAAGAAATCCAACGTAGCTACTGTCTACATATTCTTGTTTTAGACCTTTGGTGAAAAAAACTACTATGTGTATTGAATATATTTTACATTAGTTTTATGACAAAAAAGAAAAATGAGAATTCTATTAGATGCAAATACAAATTCTGAATGACAGGAAAGAAAAATTAAAATCAAAGCTGATCTTAATTAACAAAATGTATTATCTGCTTACATGTATATACAACTGTTCATATAAAGGCACAGATGCATTTGTGGTTTTGAAAAATATCTATTTCATTTCAAAACTTCATTGAACAATATTACATATGGCAAGAAAACTGCTTTTTTTGAAGGATCTTTTAAAAAGTGTTAAACTTTATTAGATACTTCAAACTAGCAAAGCTCAACTTCATCACAATTATATAATAACACTGCACACTTTCAATTTTATCTGGAGAAATATACCTATCCCTTGAAATAACTCTGTAAACTTCCTGCTCACAGATTTCATTTCAAGCCTTGAAAATGCAGGAAATCAATGCCGAATATACTTGCCCGGAAAGGAAAAGAAAATTTCAGCGATGTCAGGATGTTTTATCACATAAAATACAGAATTGCAATTTGTATCTGAGCAGGCAACACACCTCCAAAAATAATACAATACTTATCACAAAATACATTCACAGATACTAGATTTGGCACAAACCACTCCATACAGCTATTGATGAAATCAGTATTGAAAGCCTTATTACAAAATCTATGGCCTTTTTCTACGCTCCAACAGACATTTCAGGATGCCACAACCTTGCAGCTCCACTCTCTCATTAATTTCCCCTAAATACACTTGGCAGAAGAATGAGAAACGTCACATTTTTCATTTAATTTCTAAAGAACATCGCATCCTTTAAGAATAGGTTCTTGAAATTTTAAAATGTAAAACATAAAAACCCTAAAGAGACAAACATCCAAAAACATAAAAACCCTAAACAGACAAACGTCCAAAAACTTTTCTTCAAAATCACGACAACTTTATATGCTACGTGTTCTTGTAAAATACCACACACACAAACTCACAGGCACACCCACCCACCCAAAACCCACACACACGCATATTTATGGCCTCGTAACACCTCACATATATATACATACCACCAACTACAACAGAGACACACGCATATATATGGCTTCATAAAACCTCACATATATATACATATCATCAATTACAACAGAGAAAAGCCAATTTCAGAAAGATGGCTTCAATTTTGATGCATTTACTCACACCTAATTCTATTTCAATTTAACTGGTGCAGAGATATTACAATACCCTGTAACAAAAACCTGACGGAAGATTGTAAAAAATTGCTTAAACATCAAACCAAAGACTCAACATAATTTCATCACAAAGTGAAATTCGCATCCAACTCGCAAAGAATTAGAAAATCCTTGCACTTACCTTGGCCTTGTCCATTCCCCAGATGACCCCAAAAGACCACCGTCATCATCAACAGCCCCGGAGCCCACGTCCACATCCTTCTAGTGACACGCTCATGTCTTCTGGCCATTGCATCTTAAACTCTGCATATTCAGTGGGGTGGATGTGAAAGTACAATAAATTACATTCTTAGAGAAATACACTATGACTCAAATCCCATATCTAATATGCACTGTGCATTTCTGAATTATCCTGCCTACAAGGAGGTATATTTGAAAATCATGCTTCCCTTTAGGGTTGTCATATTGATGATTAATACGAAAGCTCATTCATTTTTAATCTTTAAGCATTCATCTGAATTACATTTTTAATATCATTTTCCAAAACAGGCCACTTAACCTATGAATGTTAAAAAGTACTCCGGATATACATATTGGAGTTCAGTCAAGCAAAAGCATGGTGTATGGACACTACTTAAGTATAACTTGATATTTAGGCAAATTGATGAATTTAACATACCATGTAATCTCTACATATATACAAAAGGACTTTTCAACACATTTATGTAAGTTTTGCATAAATACCCTTGAAAATATTCTCAAGTTTTAAGTGGTATTCTAATTATGTCAGTAATTTTAACTGAATAAAGAGATGCATCATGTGCAAAAACTAATCTTGTTTACTTAAAATTGAGAGTAAAATTAATTATAGAAGGTACAAAACACTTGTAATTTTGATTTCAGATATATGACCCACAGGAACCTTCATATATACAAATATTATACACATATATGCAATGTATATTTGAATGTTCATTTTGAAACTGTTTTTCATACTGATACATGAAAATACTTAAATGTCCACCAAAGCAAGGTTATTTATTCATACATTTGAATGATATACAGTAGCTCAAAAGAATAAACTTGAGTTGCATGTACTAATATGGATAAGTGTCCAAAATGAATAGTGAAGCAAAATTAGCAAATTTAATAATGATAAGTTCAAAACTACACCTTTCATATGTAAACATGTGCAATAGTTAAAACTATACATTTTATGTTGCATAAATATATAATACAGTATGATAACGCATAAGAATGATAAACACCTTCAAGACCAAAGTTAGGAAATTACAAGACTACAATTTAGATGGTTACTAGGTGGAATTTTAAATCAGAGGTTACTCCTAAATCCCAATTTTTCCACAGTTGACAAAATACGGAGTTAAGAAAAATAAACTTAATGATTTCCAGAATGAACGCTTTATTCAAAATGCTACGTAATTACAATTCTAATAAACTTGCAAGGGAATCCAGTCACCCAGAAATTTTTTATGCCTTTCTCCTACATCACGAAAGGGGAAGATTTAATTACCAACTTTGCATTACTTAACGTCAGACACATAGTATCAGAGCTAAAGAGAAATTTAAGAAACACCTAACTCAACCTCTCTATTTTAAATGACCAAATGAGTTGAGAAGGTTACAATGGCATTTCTAAGTTCATATGTAAAAACAGAATTTTGATGACAATGGCAGTTTAAGTACTAATAAACACTCCTTGAAAAGTTACTGTAATCCAGGTTATTTTACTGTGCTAAATGCCTTACATTCTTTACCCAATTCAGTTTCCACAGAAATCCTATGAACAAAGCACTTCCAAAATTTACCACTTCACAGCTAAGAAAACAAGGCTTAGAGAAATGCTACACGATCCCCTAGTCATGAGGTTAGTAGGTACCACTGTGGAGACTGAGGCAAAACAGGACGATTTCAAAGCCTATGCTCTGAACAAGTAAACACTAAGCAGGAATTTAGTTCTAGATCTCCCAGTTGTAGTCCAATAATCAGCCAAAAAATGGTGCTGAGAAGAGGGGAAAGAAAGATGTCTTGTATATGGAGCCTCATATATTTGATCCCAAATAAATCTTCAAATTGAAAATCATTAGAGCACAAGGCAATAGAATTATTAGTTTCTAAAATCATCAACCTTTCCCAAGTTGAACATACAAGTATATTTTATCATACATATACTATATGTGTGTATAACGTGTGTTTATCTAAGTATTCCTGTGGTTTATATATCTGGATTTGGAATTACAAGTGTTTTGTGGTTTATTATTTATTTATTATTATACTTTGAGTTTTGGGGTACATGTGCACAACGTGCAGGATTCTTACATATGTATCCATGTGCCATGTTGGTGTGATGCACCCATTAACTCGTCATTTAGCATTAGGTGTATCTCCTAATGCTGTCCCTGCCCCCTCCCCCCACCCCACAACAGTCCCCAGAGTGTGATGTTCCCCTTCCTGTGTCCACGTGTTCTCATTGTCTCCCTCTGTTGCTCTGGCTGGAGTCAGTGGTGTGATCATAGCTCACTGCAGACTCCAAGTCCTAGGCTCAAGCGATACTTTTGCCTCAGCCTCTCAAGTAGCTCGGACTACAGGCACGCACCACCATCCCCGGCTAATTGTTTTACAGAGATGGGGTCCCACCGTGTTGCTTGACTGGTCTCAGCCTCCTTAAGTCAAGGGATCCTCCCACCTAGACTTCCGAAAGCACTGAGATTACAGGTGTCAGCCACCTTGCGTTTTTTGATTTCTTCAATTAATTTTACTTATACACTTGATTACACAAGATTAATTTTGTGTACATAATGAATCTCTTTTGAGGTTTAAGTTACTGATTAATTAGAGTACCACTTAACAAGCGTGTCATCCCAGCACTTTGGGAGGCTGAGGTGGGCAGCTCACCTGAGGTCAGGCATGAGCCACCGTGCCCGGCTTACACACATTCTTTTCACTCCTGCTTTCAGATCTCTATACCCTTCTAATTCCAGTGGAACCACTTTCACTTAGTATCAAAATATCCAGATCCACTCATCAAAGTGTAAATAATCCTTCAGCAAATTACCTTTGCAAATCTACTTTTATGTAATATTTCCTTAACTTCTTCTTACCTACATCCAGTAGTCATTTTACAAGGCAGAATATTTTCTATTTTATATAGAACTGAGGCAGTATTTGAAAAAAATCTCAAAACACTCTTCAGGAAGGACTGGCATCTAAAACACCAGTTCCAATATATATTTTAGTAACATTTTAAAGGACAGATGGTTTTCAAAATGTTATTATAATTTAAAAAAATGTAACCTTCCTCTCTGAGTTCATGTTTATGGAAAACTAATATTTCATAAATGCCAAGTTACTATGATGTATTGTCTAAATGCTGCCCCTGACATTCTATAAATGTAAAAATCATAACCTTCTAACTAACTTTGGTATTAGTCAACAACTGTGCTGATGAAAAGCAAAATCAATTCATTTAAAAAAAATTTTCCATGAAAAAAAAAACAAGTAACTTGTAAGTAGTAGCGTAGATGAACCAAAAAATAAAGTAACATTAACCAGAAAGACATGCCATGGATTTCTCTAATCTTTTTTTGGAACACACTTTTCATGCATATGAAAATAAAAATTAAATATAAAATGCCTACTTTATGTATGTACTTTTACTTGTGTCTATTGTTCTTTAAAGGTTAAAATAACTCCTAAAGCCTGCATAGCTGAGCCCATTGTGCTCTTCTGCCCATAAAATAGATTGGATGTGCAGTGAAAGAGGTATAACTTAGGCTTTCAGATTAGTTATGACGATGGAAACACAATTCTATTCAATAGTGTTCATGTTGGTCTTTGAAATGTTTAAGGTCACAAGGCAAAAGAGAACAGACTTTAAGAATGTTCGTGTATTACTTCTCGTCTTACCCAATAGCTAGATTAGTTCAATAAGGCCAGTGTTTTGGAGTAAACAGCATTGTGAAATCTGTCGCGGAGTCCGGAGGCTCCACCACCTACCTCCAGGTAGTTGTTCTGTCCGGTGGAGCCTAGACTAATACCTTAGGAGATGCATTACATCTACAGGTACCAACTAGGAAGGGTAGTCTTGAATTAAATGGCTTTAGACACGTTATAAGAGCAAATCGAAGCTTCCAGGTATTAGAACTACTTCAATCACAGAGCGTCTCTGGGTTCTATCTGTGGCCAGCATCATGTCTCTGTCTGCCCTCCCCGAATGCTTTCTCTCATCATGTGGATCTTCTAGATGGTTTTATTCTTCCCCAGCCAGCCAACTTGATCAACAAGCCTAGGTATATTAGGTATGTATAAAGTTGGTTCTTAAATAAAGTCCATTACTGTATCTAGGTAAGTAATGTCTTCAGACTTACAATTTCATTGATATCTATAAAGAGTGACTCTAGTTAGCTTCTAGTGTCAGTTTTCCTAGCAGCTTCTTTAAAAAAAAAAATCCTCTCTGTAACAAAGCTTCCTTGCAAGTATTGCTGTTGGCAATAGTCCTCTTTACTGAAATGCTTATCCGGTGAAACTTGCGCTGTGCCAGTGAGCCTGCAGGTTGATGGTCCTTTTGTTCAACTTCTCCATTATAAAGCAACCTCTCTGATCACCCTTTTAAAACTAAAGACCAAAGAGTCAAATGAGATCAGGAAGTGACCAGAGCTCACAGGTCATCAACTCCTCTTCTTAGCATATTATAGCACACAGTCTAAGCCCGAAAAACACAGCAGAACCCATTACAACTCTCGAGTTCCAGTTATTAACATTGATTTTTTTCAATGGAAAATTTTCATTAGAAGCTATCACAGGACTCACATTCAGTAATAACTTAGATTAGGATACATACTGGAGCCTTTGTCCTTAGAGTAGGTACCACTGAGTCACTATTAAAAGGAGTCTTTTTGACCTTAGTAAATTCTCACAGGGCTTATCTCAGTCTAAACTGTAACTGGCCTTTACTAGTGATGTCATGTGTAATTCAAATTAATATTGTAATGTATATAAATTGTATATATAGTATAATACATGCATGTATTTACATTTATTTTATTTTATTTTTTAATAAGATGAAACTTAGAGGTTAAAATATGACTCTAGGCCATTGTGCTTTAGAATGAAGAGCACAGACATGGGTTGCAAATGTAAATTTTGGCCCAATTTAATTTCTGTGACAAATTCATTAATGTCTTCAAGGTTCAGGCTGTATGTGTGAGACAAATGAAAACAGCTCTAAGATTCCTGAAAACCCTAAAGTATTAAAATTCCACTCTGCCATTAGTTCAGATAAATCATTTGCCAATTTGCCCCACAAGAACCAGGCATCTTTAAATGGTAACATAACATGCACTTCTCTCTCCCAAAGTGTAGTGCATAAACGTTCTGCTTCTGAATAACACAGGATGCCTGCTAAAATGTGCTGTCAGGGGTATTAGTAAGGAAATGTTGTATCAAAACTTCTGCAGATGTGGCCCTGAAATACACATTGTAATAAATCCTCCAGGCCTCTCAAGTTAGGAATAACTGGTTTATAAAATTGTACTTACTTAAAAATTATAGATAAACAGATTTTACCAAAACCCAGTTTTTCTGATCTGAATGAAATAAGGCTCTATATTCAGACTGACTTTTCAGTGAAAAACAACTTAAAATAGTGACAAATCATGTATAAGTTTAAATGAATATAACTAGGAGACCTGAAAACTCAGGTTTAGCAATCATCTTCCAACAGTTTGAGAGCCCACAGGAGCCACAGAGCCCTCATGTCTCCCCAGAGAAGCGGGGTGATTCTTCCCCCTAAACACCATGCAATTCTTCTTCTTTTTTTTTTTTTTGAGACGGAGTCTCGCTCTGTCACCCAGGCTGGAGTGCAGTGGTGCAATCTCGGCTCACTGCAAGCTCCGCCTCCTGTGTTCACGCCGTTCTCCTGCCTCAGCCTCTCGAAGTAGCTGGGACTACAGGCGCCCGACACCACGACTGGCTAAATTTTTTTGTATTTTTAGTGGAGACGGGGTTTCACCGTGGTCTCGATCTTCTGCCCTCGTGATCCGCCCGCCTCGGCCTCCCAAAGTGCTGGGATTACAAGCGAGAGCCACCGCGCCCGGCCAACACCATGCAATTCTTGAAGTGAGTGAAAGCATTCCTGCTCACACTGATACCCTCTCAAGTGAACTCAAAGTTAAGCCATCTCCAGCCAGACCAGATACCCTGGCCCATATCTCATTCATTAATATATGTTGAGAAGCATTTGTTTCTTGGAAACTACATGAAGTGAATAGGCTGTGGACTCCACTGGACCTAGTGGTCTATATTTAACCAATTCCCTTCACACATATGTATCAGATGCTCTCTTAGTTACGGAGCTGCAGTGGTGAATAAGAAAGCCACAGTCCTGTACTCCTAGGGTTTCAATTCTGAAGACGAAGACAGGCACAGAAATCCAACTGAGCAAAGTGAAGAGATTATTACAAAATGTGTTCACATGCAAAGTGAAGCAAGGGACTGAATATCCAACAAGGGTGTTGGGGCGAACATTAGATATAATCTTAATTCACATTATATAAGATTCATACATATAATTTTTATATATAGATATATTAATTTGGGCCGGGCGTGGTGGCTTATGCCTGTAATGCCAGCATTTTGGGAGGCCAAGGCGGATGGATCACTTGAGTCCAGGAGTTTGAGACCAGTCTGATCAACATGGCAAAACCCCATCTCTACTAAAAATAAAAAAGTTAGCCGGGTGTAGTGGTGTGCGCTTGTAGTCCCAGCTACTCAGGAGGCTGAGAAAGGAAAACTGCTTGAACCCAGGAGGCAGAGGTTTCCGTGAGCCAAGATTGTGGCACTGCACTCCAGCCTGGGTGACACAGCAAGACCCTGTCTCAAAAGAAAAAGAAAAAAAGAAATATTAATTTGGATTATACAGACTCTAACCACTTCTTTCAAGTGAGAATATTTAAGCTAAGACCTGAGAATAAAAAGAGTCAGCTTTTCATACAATACAGAAAGATTCGTCTTATAGGAAAAACCCCCAGTGTTCAAGGACCCTAATATATGAGCAAG
This sequence comes from Symphalangus syndactylus, assembly GCF_028878055.3. Taxonomy (NCBI): domain Eukaryota; kingdom Metazoa; phylum Chordata; class Mammalia; order Primates; family Hylobatidae; genus Symphalangus; species Symphalangus syndactylus. The sequence continues at coordinate 13,218,584 of NC_072441.2, forward strand.
ATCTTGGCATGTAGAAGAAACCTGTGAATTGGATGAAATGAAAAACTGAAAAGTAGGAATCTGGATGAAGTACAGAAGGGAGAAAGAGTAATGTGAGACGTGGCTGAAAGAGAAGGATATGTGAAACAGTACAGGTCTTCATTAGTAATGATGAGGAACATAAATCTTAGTCCAAGTACACCAGAAAAGTGGGAGAGTTGGAAACTGAAAGACATGTTAAGAGATCACTTTGGTTTCTCTGTAGCTAACAGGGTGTCGGAGATAAGAATTAAAGTAAGTTGACTAAGGATGACCTAAGAAAATAAGCGTAGGTAAGAAAATATGTGGCTCTGGCTAGGCTGGGGACATTGGAAATCAAAATAGGTGGAGGAAATTACAGATGTATTTGGAACCAAAATATTCTTTAAATGAATGTTGAATTGGATATTGTCAGAATATTGAGGAAGGGCCAAAAATGACTTATAAGCATCTAGCATGGCTGGCAGTGCCACTTACTATCATGTGGGAAACCAGGACATGTTACCTCTGAATTATTCGAGTGCTATTGTCACGTAAATCATCAACTCCCAGAATAAAGGTCTGGACCAAACTCTAAGACTGGAAATTATGAGCTGTTTAGTAGTGTTTAGAGCTTAGAGAGAGTATGTGTGTGGAGAGAAAAGAAGAGCAATTAGGACAGAACCCTTAGAAACATCAACATTTAAAATTTGGGAAGAGAAAGAGAAACAAATAAATTGTGGGAAAATGAAGCTCAGGGTAGTTGCAAGGGAATGCTAAAAATGAACTATGGCATTTGAGGAGGAAAACGTGGAAACTGAAAGCAAGAGAGTACGGATGGATCGTGAGGGAGCAGCAGCATCTGTGTCCTAAGGAGAGTCTCAGTGAAAATGAAGGGTTGTAGGAATGAGGACATCTGGGCCAACGAGCTGGCAAGGAGTGATGTCCAGGAGGCAGAATATTTGCATCTAGATCCTGGTGGTACATACCCTTATAGAAAATGTTTCAGATTTGATGACAATAAAGTGGAGGAAAGAAAAAAAGTAATGGAAATAAAGATGTCAAAAAACGGGGAACCGAGGTTTGTACTGGTCCTTTCACGTGAAAGCTGAGCCACTAAAATGATGGCTGAACTTGCCTGAAGATGATATTGAGCAAAAGATCTAAAACCTTAAATAAATGGCAAGAGGCCAGGTGCAGTGGATCATGCCTGTAATCCCAGCACTTTGGGGGGCTGAGGCAGGCATATCACCTGAGGTCAGGAGTTCGAGACCAGCCTGGCCAACATGGCGAAACCCCGTCTCTACCAAAAATACAAAAATTAGCTGGGTGTGGTGGTATGCACCTGTAATCCCAGTTACTCAGGAACCTGAGGCAGGAGAATCACTTGAAACCGGGAGGAGGAGTTTGCAGTGAGCCGAGATCACACCATTACACTCCAGCATGGGTGACAGAGCAAGACTCCATCTCAAAAAAAAAAAAAAATAAGACCAGAGTGCCCAGGAGGGAGGTCTGTTGATGATGGTAATACCAAAGGGGCATGGCTGATATTTCCAAGGGGTTTGAGTTTCAAAGGAACAGTCTAATTTGCAAGGAGCGGAGAAATTAACAGTCTAGAAGTTGTAACGGGAACCAAGAACAACCACCTCGGCTTCCAGCCATAGGTATGTGGAGGGTGAGAAAAAGACCTGTCTCAATTTATGAAAGCTAGAGGAAAAACTGCACTTTAGTATCAACCAACTTTTGTTTTAAGATAATTACAAACCAATATGGAACTTAGCAAGAGTCAATTTTGACAGTTTCCTGCAGCTTAGTAAATTCTGCACAAAATTAAGATTTAACACAAAAGTAGAGAAAAATTTTAATGGCATAGCACATTTCTTCACAATTCCTTAAACCAAATAATTCCCTGTTCTTCTAACTCTCACCTTACACTATCAACTAGGCTTCTTATTCAATGAAAGGTTTAAGTCTACTAAGACACACACACACACACACACACACACGTCTTATCCAGCTGCAGATCTCATTTTTGAAGGTACATTGAAAGTACATAGATCATTCTATAATCATCAACTATGAAGATTGTGAGCAACTGGAACAAGTATTCTTGGAAAAGAAGTTTCCTGTGTATAAGAAAAAAAAGAGTCCAACTCTGGGAACTGACTTGGCTGAGTCATCATTATATGCCACTGGCAAGAAATCAAGAAGTAACTCAGGACTGATAAACTTTGTTAAAGGAAATGGAAACAGCCTATCTGTGAGGCTTAATTCTTGATAATCTGGCCAAGATATAGCATCTGGATAAGAGTTCACTGACTCAACTAAATTTTGTGAAGGTGAAGTACTTGTTAAAATGAAAGATCTATTTAGAGAGAAATAAGTAGACATAATGTCTGCACTATGGATAGGTGTATACCTGTTTTTTGCAAAAACAGTTTGTATCTTTGAAATGCTGGTTTGCCCTGGACAGAGCTAACTTAAATAGAGACCAGGCGCGGTGGTTCATGCCTGTAATCCCAGCACTTTGGGAGGCCGAGGAGGGTGGATCATGAGGTCAGGAGATCGAGACCATCCTGGCTAACACGGTGAAACCCCGTCTGTACTAAAAATGCAAAAAATTAGCCGGGCATGGTGGCGGGCACCTGTAGTCCCACCTACTCTGGAGGCTGAGGCAGGAGAATGGTGTGAACCCGGGAGGCGGAGCTTGCAGTGAGCCGAGATCGCGCCACTGCACTCCAGCTGGGTGACAGAGCGAAACTCCGTCCCCAAAATATATATATATAGTTTTTTTATATATATATGTATATATACCCAAAGGATTATAAGTCATGCTGCTATAAAGACACATGCACACGTATGTTTATTGTGGCACTATTCACAATAGCAAAGACTTGGAACCAACCCAAACGTCCAACGATGATAGACTGGATTAAGAAAATGTGGCTGGATACATATGTAACAAACCTGCACATTGTGCATATGTACCCTAAAACCTAAAGTATAATAAAAAAAAGAAAAAAAAAAGAAAATGTGGCACATATACACCATGGAATACTATGCAGCCATAAAAAAGGATGAGTTCATGTCCTTTGTAGACACATGGATGAAGCTGGAAACCATAATTCTCAGCAAACTATCACAAGGACAGAAAAAACCAAACGCTGCATGTTCTCACTCATAGGTGTGAATTGAACAATGAGAACACATGGACCCAGGAAGGGGAACATCACACTCCGGGGCCTGTCATGGGGTGGGGTGAGGGGGAGGGACAGCATTTGGAGATATACCTAATGTAAATGATGAGTTACTGGGTGCAGCACACCAACATGGCACATGTATACATATGTAACAAACCTGCACGTTGTGCACATGTGTCCTAGAACTTAAAGTATATATATATATAAAGAGAAAACCATTAAAGAAAGGCTATAATACACAGGAACACACAGACATACATACACCTGTGTGTCTATATCTTCAGTTATCACACTTTTTCTATACAGACTCCACACAAGACAAACATGTTACATTTTATGAGAAACTATAAGTGGAAAGAGGAGAATTTGTGAAATCAATATAGAATGTTCCTTGTTTAGCATAATTCTAACTGTTTCTCATTAGAGGTCTGAGTATCAATCTGTATTATATGTGGCCATGCTGGCATTTGGGAAATTCCACAAGAAACTTTTTAAATATGAATTTGGAAAAGGGAAAAGGATTTTTAAAGTGTCTTTTTTTGTTCTGCATTCTATGTGGAACATCTATTTTGTGCTAACTGCTCGTGTTAGCTTGTGATTGCCTGTGACTATGTGGAAGATATACTTTACGTGACTATGTGAGCAATAGTCTTAAAGTTAAGAAATCTAAAATTTGGTTGGTTTAGTTGCTAATTAGGTAAATTACCTTGTAATGGTTACTTAACCTCTCAAAGATTAATTATCTTCAGTGGTACATTGAAGGTTCCATTCATATTGATTTTAGTAGACTTATCCTACTAAAAAGTAAATTTAACAGAAATTATTCTAGACCTCATTATTTCAGGAGACCCCACCCCAGCTTTTATTCCTAACTTCAAGAAATGCAGAGAAATTTAAAAATTCGATGTTCTCCCAATTCAACAGAATATAACTGAACTAAATCGATTTATGTATAATTCATTATTTCAACCTTTAACGCTATATCCGAGCGGTTTGTTTTCACCATAAAGTTATAGCTGTTTAGGCCAATAATTAAAGAGGACCTTGATAGAGAATGACAAGAGAGGATGATCACCCTATTGTCTATCTTCCAGCTGTTTTCAATGCCCTGAAGTTTTATTCACACCCAAATATTAGAATCTTATCTGAGAGAGCGTACTCAAATGATGAATCATGCTACTTTCTCAAGAAAAGTGTTACAGAATAATAAATGCCTTTCTGGTCAAAGCACTGATGCTCTGGAAATAATCTTTATCCAAATGAGGTACAGGAATTGTTAGGACTATTAAAAGTTTGTATATGATATCTGCCAGGTTCGACTGAGCTTCACTTAAAATCTACCATATTAGGGCCAAGTGTAATGACTCAAATTAGTGAACTTAAAAATTGTTTTAAAATGTTTCCTGGAGACATTTCAAATATTGCTCTCTGATTTATCACTGTTACTTTTGCTGAATTCAATTTGATGCCAAGATTTATTCAGATTAATCAAATGCCATAAACTCTGATACCTAATGTTCCTTAACACCTTAAGAACTTTTAAACAGATCAAATGTTGAAGATACGCTTTTAGTGAAACTGTACCTAAGCACATGAATTCTATTGAATATAGCTTTTTAGAAGACTAACAAAGAAAGAAGACTTAGGAAATTCGGAAACATTTTTTAAACCTTCTAGAGGGAATTAAACTACTGAAAAATAATTTCAATTGGTGAATCTAATGGCATTAATCAGAAGATAAGAAAAAAGTAACCATAAAACTTTATGGGGGTAATATTTGCTATGAGGATCAGGAAAAACAACTAATGGATATTAGGCTTAATATCTGGGTGATGAAATAAACTGTACAACCAATCCCATGGCATAAGCTTACCTCTGTAACAAACCTACACTTGTACCCCTGAACTTAAAAGTTAAAATTTAAATAAATAACGTTGTGCTATTAATTTCAACCAGAGCCTTTCCAAGGTGCAGGGAACTTTTGAGAATTTTATTTCTTGCAAAAGGAAACTTGATTCCTTGCTTAGGGCCTTCCTAGGAAAACCTCTATTCTTTGGAGAAGCATCATACTCCTACAAGATTTAAGGACCATCATATTTGTCAGACTTTTTTTCTGTTTTACTGTGAGCAGTTTACAGAACATAAAGAAAAATCAAATCCGAAGGTGCACTACACGTGTTTTATCAAAAGGAACATTTTTGTGTACTTTTAAGAAAATACGACAAATTGAGTTTTCTGACCTATTACCAAGTTAGACATCTTGAGTGAATTGAATCTGTTGTAATCCGGTTTGGTTTTCATCCCATGGCTCCGGAAAACTGACATTTATCTCCAATTTTTCAAATCTGCTTCTTTCCAGTACCTCATCTATACGACTATTATAGTACTTTTCATCTGCTTTTACCACTACACTATGGCTGCATTACTTTTAACACAGTGTCCCACATGTTACCCATTTCTACCTTATATAAAGAGTAGAAATTGAATTGTAATTGAGTATGCAGTTGCCTCATATTCAGGTCTTCAACTGAAATAACTCCAGCTATCTCAAAACTTCAACCCTCTCTGGAAGTATTGGACCAAATTATCCCAGATTATAGCACTCTCAGGCTAAAATTACTAATGCTTCTATAGTTTCAGAGACTGTATCAGGTTATTCAACACAACATTCCATGCACCATTCCAGCCTCATATAATCAGAGGACACTTAGACGACTTTAATAGCCTTCAAAAGACACCCTCCTCTTTTACTTATATATATATTTATTTATCTATTTATTTAATGGAGACAGGGTCTTACTCTGTCACCCAGACTGGAGCGCAGTGGCATAATCACGGTCCACCGCAGCCTGCACCTGCCGGGCTCCGATCCTTCCACCGCAGCCTCCTGAGTGGCTGGGACCACAGGCGCCGCCACCACGTCTGCCTGGTTTTTGTATTTTTGTGGAGATGGGGTTTCACATGTTGCCCAGGTTGATCTGAGACTCCTGGGCTCAAGAGATCCACCTGCCCCGGCCTCCCAAAGTGCTGGGATTACATGAACGAGCCATTGTGCCCAGCCGGTCCCGCCCGGTTTTTAACCTTCGTACTGTTTATATAATCATCCTTCACAAAATAGAACACTTCATTACTCGATGGTTCTCATTATTCCAATATGAAGAACTATATTAAGAAAATAAATTCCTGGCCGGGCGCGGTGGCTCACACTTGTAATCCCAGCACTTTGGGAGGCCGAGGCGGGCGGATCACAAGGTCAGGAGATCAAGACCACGGTGAAACCCCGTCTCTACTAAAAATATAGAAAATTAGCCGGCGTGGTGGCGGCACCTGTAGTCCCAGCTACTCGGGAGGCTGAGGCAGGAGAATGGCGGGAACCCGGGAGGCAGAGCATGCAGTGAGCCGAGATCGCGCCACTGCACTCCAGCCTGGGCGACAGAGCCAGACTCCAGCTCAGACAAAAAAATAAATCAATAAATTTCCAATATTTCCTAGCATATCCAATTTAATTCTATACATCACATAAAAATAAAAGCCGTCTTACTGTGTTAGTTTCTTACTGCTGTTACAGTAAATTAACATAAACTCAGAGGCTTAAAACAACACATTTTTTTTCTTTATACTTCTGGGGGTCAGAAGTCCAAAATGGGTCTTAGTGTGCTAAAATCAAGGTATCATCAAGTGTATATTTTGTCTAGAGATTCCAGGAGAGAATTCACCAGGTTTGAGGGGTCACATGTATCCCTGAGCTCTTGGCCTCTGCACATCTTGGACACAGCACATCACTTCAGCCTCGGCTCCAGTTTCCCCAAGCTCTTCTGCTCACTCTGGTCTCTCCGCCTTCCTGTCTGAAGGTTCTTTGTGACTACAGTGGGCCCACCTAGATAATTCAGGATAATCGCTCCAGTTTAAGGTGAGGTGATTAGCAATCTTAATTCCACCTCTAACCATAATGCTTCCATGCTGCCTAACAACACATTCAAAAGGTCATCCTGCTAAGGGTCATTATTCTACCTACACACTAAGTGACTGAGAAAAAGTAAAGTTATCTATCATGCCTTACCTATGGCGAGGAAATAATAACTTATAATGATTTATCTACGAAAACCTGTTTTTAAAAGCTTTGGTCCTAGTCTATTGATTAAAGTTTTGGTATATTCCAGATAAATTTCATGTCCTTGATGCTAACACATTGTGCACAGTAGATGGCCTTTTTAAAATAGTACTGCATAAAGGAATATTTAAGGTTGTCTGGACAATAGAAAAGGAACTTTAGTTGCTATGCCACAAAAGGCCGGATTTCTGCACATTACACCTCCTACCAGTGCACACATGTGCCAAACTCCTTCCTGAAAGCCTGGTTTATGTTTCCTGTGTGCTTAGCAATAGTTTTACTCTCACGACTGTTTATATTAAGTCCTATTTTTTAAAGCATATCCTCATTTGTTTGTTTTCCTGAGCCTCTGAACTGGATTTCATCTGGTATGTATTGCACAGGTTTGCACACTTGATTGTACGCTACCTTAAAGCATCCTCTTGTGTTCTGGACACGGTTATTTTTCTCCATGGTAAGGTGATAAGTTACTTCTCTGAGGACTTGCCACCTTAGAATGCAGTGGTGACATCACCTGCTCAGGCTCTGTCTGCAATGTGGAATTTAGTATTTTCCAACTTCTGGTCTAACTTGAACTTCATAATTAAGCAGAGCCGCCTTTTGAGGGAACAGTAGGGTGTCTGCCCCTAAACGTCTGTGTAAATGCAGAGACACATTTGGGAACATAACTGACTTTTATGTACAGAAGCCAGATGCATTTCATGCCCATGCATGCTTAGGGAAGCAAGTTCATCTCATCTATCACAATAAGCATCTGTGCCACTGAATTCCACTGCAGGATACTTTTCACACTTAGACAACAAAACATTTAAGGAAATAAAAGCTCTTTCCAATAAAAATGTGCATCAAATACTGTGTGTATGTTTAAAAAAAAACCTTCCTCTATAAGATAAGGCCACAGGAACTACTAAAAAAGCATTCTTGAAATACATTTTCTGATAGGAATCTAGGCCCTTGCCTTATATAAGATTTAAGGAAAGTGATGTGTGTGTCTTTATACTTGAAAGGCTGTTTTCAACAGCAAAGGGTATGCTTTGAGGTATCAATATAGTTTTGAGAATGCAAAAGTTTAAAAGAAATGGAATGCATATTCTCCAGGTATGAACATGCAATTGTCATTATTTTCCTACCATCTACTAGATTAGAAACAGAAGAAAAATTATGGAAATGTCTGTTTTCCCTCAATAGGAGTACCTATTTATTAAAGTTAATTAATTACTATTCTTTAAACATTTTCAAAATAGACTCATAAGTGACAACTTTCAGAGAAAACAAGGGTTTTTGGATGTAAATATTTACTTATAACATGGATAAAATAATTTTGTTAAATATTAACTCCATATTCATAATGTTCTCTATTGTTTTTGCATTTTGTTTAACAATAGAGAATCTAAGACATTTAGTGTTCATGAGTTTCATACAGTTTCCTGTCAATGTACTTTGTCTTTTTTTTATTGGACTACTAATCATTTATTTATGATTTGTTGGAACTACTCATATTTTAAATATGTCAAGTGAATTGCAAGCACTTGTTGCTGATTTGATATTTGCTTTTTACACATATTCATTGTATCCTCTGAAAAAGAAAAGTTTTATATTTTAACAAATTCCAATCCATAATTTTTTTTTTAAATTTTCTGTTATTGGTTAGGGCTATGTTTGGATATTTAATTTTAACCGTAATGTTGCAAGTGATATTTGTCTATGGTATTTTTTCTTTATATTTTGAAAAAGTGTATTTGACATCCACTATGGAATTAATATTTATTAATGACATATTATACCTTTGTGCAACTATAAAATACATATAGCCAATTATCTGAACACCATTTTATGAACTGTTTATCACTTATCCACTGATTTGAAACACTATCTTTATCATATATTGGATTTTAGGTTTATCGAGATTATGTAACATGAAATTATTTAATTATGAAATTATGTGAATTCAAGCATGACAGTCAGCTCTTCTTCCCCACCACTACCCTGTAAAAGGATGGATGGAATAATTGCTTCCCTATGGCTTAAGTGTATGAGAGGTATACAACATGGTCTTGATGAAGTGGGAACTACACAGAAACTGTTTTTGGTCCTGAAATGTACTCCAGCTTTACCAATTTGTTCTACACATATACCATTGAGGGTAGAAGCTGAATTTTGCTAATGATTATATTTACACTACTTAACATTGTGCCAGATACTGAGTAGATGCTTAGAAACATGTTTAATGACTTGTTTTATTGCTAGAGACCTAATTATCTGCTGTAGTGGTGCTATCTCATTCAGAATCATTTTGACCAGCCTTTCTCCATCATGAATAAAACACTTATTTACACACTTGTGTACATGCACATGTGCATAGAAACACACACACCCTTTGCAGAGACAAACTGCATCGAAAGCATGTACAAACATTATAGTATTTTTGTTGATTCTGACCTGATTCTGATTCTATTGTATACATTTTCATTCTGATCACAATAACAATAAAAATAGAAAACTATAAGTTGTGAAGCTGGAAGATGCAGAACATGAAAGATCGAATTACCAATTTTTTTTCCTATTTTCTTTAGTTGGCTGCTGATAAAATCAGAAAAGTAATGGACACAAAAATGAAAGTATGCAATGTGTGTGCGTGTGTGTGTGTGTGTATCACATGCACTCGTTTCCATGATGTACATATGGAATTTCATAACCAGCCAAACTAAGCTTCATAAGTGAATGAGAAATAAAATCCTTTACAGACAAGCAGATGCTGACAGATTTAGTCACCATCAGACCTGCCTTCCAAGAGCTCCTAAAGGAAGCACTAAACATGGAAAGGAAAAACCAGTACCAGCCACTGCAAAAACACACCAAAATATATAAACCAATGAAACTAGGAAGAAACTGCTTCAACTAATGTGCAGAATAACCAGCTAACATCATGATGACAGGACCAAATTCACACATAACAATATTAACGGTAAATATAAATGAGCTAAATGCCCCAATTAAAAGACATACACTGGCAAATTGGATAAAGAGTCAATACCCACAGGTGTGCTGTATTCAGGAGACACATCTCACTTGCAAGGACACACATAGGCTCAAAATAAAGGGATGGAGGAATATTTACCAAGCAAATGGAAAGAAAGAAAAAAAAAGCAGGAGTTGCAATCCTAGTCTCTAATAAAACAGACTTTAAACCAACAAGGATAAAAAAGGACAAAGAAGGGCATTACATAGTAGTAAAGGGATCAATGCAACAAGAAGAGCTGAGTATCCTAAATATATATATATGCCAAATACAGGAGCACCAGGATTCATAAAACGAGTTCCTAGAGACCTACAAGGAGACTTAGACTCCCACACAATAATAGTGGGAAACTTTAACAACCCACTATCAATATTAGACAGATCAACAAGAAAGGAAATTAACAAGGATATTCAGACTTGAACTCAGCTCTGGTCCAAGTGGACCTAATAGATACCTACAGAACCCTCCACCCCAAATCAACAGAATATACATTCTTCTCAGCACCACATAGCACTTATTCTGAAATCAACCACATAATTGGAAGTAAAACACTCCTCAGCAAATGCAAAAGAATGAAAATCATAACAAACAATCTCTCACACCACAGTGTAATCAAATTAGAACTCAGAATTAAGAAGCTCACTCAAAACTGCACAACTACATGGAAACTGAACAACCTGCTTATGAATGACTACTGGGTAAATAGCAAAATTAAGGCAGAAATAAATAAGTTCTTTGAAACCAATGAGAACAAAGACACAACATATCAGAATTTCTGGGATACAGTTAAAACAGTGTTTAGAGGGAAATTTACAGCATTAAATGTCCACATTAGAAAGTGGGAAAGATCTAAAATAGACACCCTAACATCACAATCAAAAGAAGCAATGGAAAACACATTAAAAACCTAGTATAAAACAAGAAATAACTAAGATCACAGCAGAACCGAATGGGAGAGAAACACAAAAAAACCTTCAAAAAAAAATCAATGAATCTAGGAGTGGGTTTTTTGAAAAGATTAACAAAATAGATAGACCGGTAGCCAGACTAACAAGGAAGAAAAGAGAGAAAGATCAAATAGACACATTAAAAAACGATAAAGGGGATATCACCACTGATCCCACAGAAATACAAACTATTATTAGAGAATACTGTAAACACCTCTACACAAATAAACTAGAAAATCTAGAAGAAATGGATAAAGTCCTGGACACATACACCCTCCCAAGACTAAAGCAGGAAGAAGTCAAATCCCTGAATAGACCAATAACAAGTTCTGAAATTGACTCAGTAATTACTAGCCTACCAACCAAAAAAAGCCCAGGACCAGATGTCTTCACAGCCGAGTTCTACCAGAGGTACAAAGAGGAGCTGGTACCATTCCTTCTGAAACTATTCTGAACAATAGAAAAAGAAAGACTCCTCCCTAAATCATTTTATGAGGCCAGCATCACTCTGATTCCAAAACCTGGCGGAGACCCAATAGAAAAAGAAAATTTCAGGCCAATATCACTGATGAACATCGATGCGAAAATCCTGAATAAAATACCGGCAAGAGAATCCAGCAGCACATCAAAAACTTATCCACCACGATCAAGTTGGCTTCATGCCTGGCATGCAAGGCTGGTTCAACATATGCAAATCAATAAACATAATCCATCACATAAACAGAACCAATGACAAAAACCACATGATTATCTCAATAGATGCAGAAAAGGCCTTCAATAAAATTCAACACCCCTCATACTAAAAACTCTCAATAAACTAGGTATTGATGGAACATATCTCACAAAAATAAGAGCTATTTATGACAAATGCATAGCTAATATCATGCTAAATGGCCAAAAGCTGGAAGCATTACCTTTGAAAACTGGCCCAAGAGTAGGATGCCCTCTCTCCCCACTCTTATCAAGATAGTATTGGAAGTTCTGGCCAGGGCAATCGAGTAAGAGAAAGAAATAAAAGCATGCAAATAGGAAGAGAGGAAATCAAATTGTCTCTGTCTGCAGATGACATGATTGTATATTTACAAAACGCCACCACCTCAGCCCAAAAATTCCTTAACCTGATAAGCAACTTTGGCAAAGTCTCAGGATATAAAATTAATGTGCAAAAATCACAATCATTCTTATATACCAATAACAGACAAGCAGAGAGCCAAATCATTAGTAAACTCCCATTCACAATTGCTAAAAAGAAAACAAAATACCTAGGAATACAACCTACAAGGGATGTGAAGGACCTCTTCAAAGAAAACTACAAACCAGAGCTCAAGGAAATGACAGGACACAAACATATAGAGAAACACTCCATCCTTATGGATAGGAAGACTCAATATCATGAAAATGGCCATATTGCCCAAAGTAATTTATAGATTCAATGCTATTCCCATCAAGCTACCATTGACTTTCTTCACAGAACTAGAAAAAAACTATGTTAAATTTCATATGGAAGCAAAAAAGAGCCTGTGGAGCCAAGGCTAACCTAAGCAAAAAGAACAAAGCTGGAGGCATGACGCTGCCTGACTTCAAACTATATTACAAAGCTAAAGTAACCAAAACAGCATGGTGCTAATACCAAAACAGATATATAGACCAATGAAACAGAATAGAGGCCTCAGAAATAACACCACACATCTACAACAATCTGATCTTCAACAAACCTGACAAAAGCAAGCAATGGGGAAAGGATTCCCTATGTAATAAATGGCGCTGGGAAAACTGGGTAGCCATATGCAGAAAAGAGAAACTAGACCCCTTCATTATACCTTATAAAAGAATTAACTCAAGGTGGATTAAAAACATAAATGTAAAACCTAAAACTATAAAAACCCTAGAAGAAAACCTAGGCAATATGATTCAGGACATAGGTGTGGGCAAAGACTTCATGACTAAATCACCAACAGCACTTGAAACAACAGCCAAAATTGACAGATGGAATCTAATCAAACTAAAGAGCTTCTGCTCAGTAAAATAAACTATCACAAGAGTGAACAGGCAACCTACAAAATATGAGAAAATTTTTGCAATCTATCCATCTGACAAAGGTCTAATATCCAGAATCTAGAAGGAACTTAAACAAATTTACAAGAAAAAAAAACAAACAACCCCATCAAAAAGTGGGCAAAGGATATGAACAGACACTCCTCAAAAGAAGATATGTATGTGGCCAATAAACATATGAAAAAAGCTCATTATCACTGTTCATTAGAGAAATGCAAATCAAAACCACAATGACATACCATCTCACACCAGTTAGAATGGTGATCATTAAAAATTCTGGAAACAGATGCTGGAGAAGATGCAGAGAAATAGGAACACTTTTACACTGTTGGTGGGCTTGTAAAATAGTTCAACCATTGTGGAATACAATGTGGTGATTCCTCAAGGATATAAAACCAGAAATACCATTTGACCCAGCAATCCCATTACTGGGTATATACCAAAGGATTATACATCATTCTACTCTAAAGACACATGTACATATATGTTTATCATGGGACTATTTACAATAGCAAAGACTTGGAACCAACATAATGCCCATCAATGATAGACTGGATGAAGAAAATGTGGCACATATTCACCATGGAATACTACACAGCCATAAAAAAGGATGAGTTCACGTCCTTTGCGGGGATATGGATGAAGCTGGAAACCATCATCCTCAGCAAACTAACAAAGGAACAGAAAACCAAACACTGCATGTTCTCACTCATAAGTGGGTGCTGAACAATGAGAACATGTTGACACAGGGAGAGGAACATCACACACTGGGGTCTGTAGGTGGGTGTGGGGAAAGGGGAGGGAGAGCATTAGGACAAATAGCTAATGCATGTGGAGCTTAAAACCTAGATGACGGGTTGATGGGTGCAGCAAATTACCATGGCACAAGTATACCTATGTAAGAAACCTGCATGTTCAGCACATGTATCCCAGAACTTAAAGTAAAATTTTAAAAAATGAAAGTATGCAATATGTGTATGTGTGTGTATACATACATATAAAACAAGCACTCATTTTCATTATGTACATATATGCACATTATGAGTGTGAATATATGTTAAATAATATCCTATCAGTTTTGTATTTGTAACACATATATGTACATGCATATACAACAAATAGAGGTGTTTTGCATAATAATTTCATTTATATTCATTTCATCAGCTAAGAACTAAAAAGAATTTAAATCAAAATCAATTATTCATTTACAGGTGTTTTTAACCATCATCTCCCCCTTTATCTTCACTTTTATGCCTCCTTGTATTGCCATTTTGTGACTTTTTTGCCATAAATTATACATATTTGGAACAGTCACTTTAAGAAATTCAATCTTTGGATAAGATCTCTAAGATTGATTTAGTATGAATACGTGTGTGGGCACACACTTGACAAAGAAAGGTCAGTTATAAATATATGTGTACACTTATCAAAATAATTCACATAAAATCTCTGAATAAAATTATCTGTATGCTTTTTCTGTCAATAAAAGCAATATAGTATAATTCTTGGTAGTAAACCTGTTTGTTTTCATTCTGTTGCCTACCATGTGAGCTGCCATGTTGGTATAAAACATCGATCATTTGATATTTTACTACAGCAAATAATAGTGATCCCCACGAAATAATAAATAAATCAGTGAGTTTCACGGAAATAAGTTTTTGGATGGATCAGATAATTTGAAGTTGTTAGTTTATTCTCCAGCAAGGTGAAAGAAAAAAGCTGTTAGTTTGTTCTCTATCAGGTGATCGAAGATGAAAACTAAAGTTCTCAAGGCCAGTGCATAATAACGGTGCCGTATTCTGTGCATCAATCACCATTACCAAATACCTATATTGCCAAATATTTCATGTACCGCTTTAGTGGTGATTAATCAATGTGCCATGGCACTGAAACTGAAACGAGACTTTGTAGTACAAGTGATATTCAAAGGGTTTTGAAAATTTATCAGCTCTATAGATATAGATGAAAATTTATCATCATCTATCTAGAAATCCTGTTTTTATAAATGTTACCTAGCCAAATATTGGTTTTATTTACTTGATATTTAGAAAACATGAGTTTAGTAAAAATTGTTCAGATTTTCTTAATGTAGTGTGTGAAATTACTATGTAATTATACAAGAAATATGCTACACAGCTGAATACACAAATAGGTCAGCAGAGGGAGCAAAAGGTGCCTTTCCACTATAATCCACAGCAACATCACCCGCTCTTCTCTCTACATCATCGATGTATGTTATCTAAAGTCCTGTGCAAATGCCACCTCAACACGAGTCCTCTAGCCTTGCCTTCTTATCAGAAGCAGCTCGAAAGCCCCGATAATTCTAGAACCACTGAAAAATACACACTTGTTGCAAGGATTGAAAAGCCTCATATTGCAAATTCAGAATTCACAGTACTGAAAAAATTCATAATTTTTTTAAAGCTACAATACTGTGAACTATACAAAATGAATTATGTTGGGATCCGATGACTCTCTTCATTCCAGCCTATCTTATATTTTCTCATTCATTTCTCCACATAGTCACAACAACAGACTCACTATTACATTTCATTAATGGCTATTTTATAATAAATGATCTCAATAGCATTTCTGAAACCTCTGCTGTTCTGGTTTTACAGAACTCTTGAATTTTTGAATGAGTTAGTTTTTGATTGAAAAGGACCTGACTCTTATGCTTAGAAAAGCCATCATTTCTTTCTGTAAGCTTTCCGTCTTCTATAAGCTTTACATGTTCCATAAGCAAACATTCGCTGGTTTTGTGATCAAACTAGAGAGGCAAATTCAGTTAATAATAACAACGTCATTTATCATCCTCAAATCTAGTGTTATGGATAATACGATCTCCACAAGGAGACGGTTGCACGAGCGACAAGAGAAAGACAATCAACAGTCTTTTACTCATACCAAGATATGTCCACACACACTTGTTTCAACAGTCAAAGTAACGCCATATGTCCCCAGTGATGTGGGTGGGCAAAAGGAACAGTTGGCCTGCTAATGAGGGCCATATGTACACGCAGCCTATCGTACCATCCTTCTTACTTATGGTTGCTGAAAACTCAGTGGAAGAGCTTGCTCTGAGGAATGGCATGGCTGGAGGAGGAGAGGCTTCCTTAACAGCAGGAAAGGACCATTTGTTGTACAACTACTGTATCTCTGAAACTGGGAGCTAAAGATATGCATGTACGTTACTCATTCTTATTAAGAGTTCCTTACGCATCCGTAGAGTTCTTTACTCCAGTTTCACCTTCTTTCACTAAATTCTTTTGCATTTATGTGCAAAGGGATTTTGGGCCCTTTTCAAAAATTACTTTTCCTAATCAATCTTGTTAATTTGATGTTCATTTACATCGGCTTCTCTTTATTTTTAGCTTGATTTCCAGAAAAATTATACTTTCTTTGACATTGTTAAATGTTACAATATTAAAAGAAATGAAAAAGACTTAAAAACTTAGAATATTTGAATGAGGGTTTCTGGAAGGCAGAGAGAACAATAAGGCAAAAGTACTTACTGCACTACTGTTCCAAAGTAAAAGAAAAACAAAGATTTTAAAAATGATTATAGCAGCTTTGTATCTCAACCAGGGTTTCCTTTGAAATTTCTACAACTGCAAACACTATTCAGCAATTTGCACTGATTATAAAATTTATTGTTTTAAGGTCAATTGTGATACTATGATCAGATAATATAATTTACTTTACTCTTAATGGCTTCATTTTGACAACGGAGGGAGCTTTCAGGAAGGACAACGCTTCCTGCACAACAACCAGTAAAGCAGGTCACATCCATTTTCAATATAATTTTAAGAAAAATGAAGGACAAACTACTTGTGAGGCAGCAAGAATTCATTTGCATTAAATTAATTTGAACAGGGCATTTCAAGTTCTCTCTGGCAACAATGGAATAAAGGGGAAAATGAATCTATCTTATGCAATGATCCTCTTCTAGGTTACAGAAAGATTTGAAAGGCTGACATGACCATTGCTAAATTTCTTCTAGAAGTCTATGATTAGTGTCATAGATATAACTCATGAGATAAAATATTCACAAAGAATGTCTGTGAACTGCATCAATTGTGATGGAACTACTGTCTAACATCCCTTTGAAAAGTTATATTCTGCAAAGGTTAAAAAAACACCAACCTTTCGATGCTTTCTTATATGGATGAGCTTTTGTCAACAAGAACTAAGCTTCACAATTAAGCACTATGGAAGATAATGTTCTAGGTTAATTTAAACCTAACTAATCCAGGACTTGGCCTTGATAAATAATGGGTTTAATTAATATTTTTGACCCTAGCAGTGCAAATACTTTTACTTATATTTTACTAAAGCTAGTTTTGACAAATCTAAGGGTATTTAATTTATCAGTATCTGTTGTCAGATGAAAACTTCCCCATCAATACCTTCTAATGGTTCAAAAATAAACTGTTACCCCCACAGATACATTGTTTTTCCATGCGTAAGCAAGTACATTAATTTCAGGGTCTCAAGGCATAAAAGTGATATTACCACTTGTGATAGGCTGCATAATAGTCCCAAAAGATGTTCTTCACCTAATCTCCCGGCCCTGGGAATGTGCTGCCTTACACAGCCAAAGGACTTGTAGATACGATTCATTTAAGGATCTGGAGACAAGGTGATTATCCCAGATCATCCACGTGAGTCCAAAGTAATCACAGGAGTCCTTAGATGAAGTGGAGAGAAGGACTCAAAGTTAAAGGAGGAGACAGCGCGGAGACAGAAACAGAAATAAAAGCAACGCACCTTGAAAATGGAGGAATGGGGAAAAGACAATGAAGACAGGTGCCACCAGAAGCAGAAAATGCAAGAGAATGGATTCTCCCCTCAGCACCTCGAGAAGGAACCCACACTGCAGACACATTGACTTAGCCTAATTAAAGTGATTTTGGACTTCTGACCTTTGAAACTGCAAGACAATAAATATGTGTTAAGTTATGTAAATGTGTCGTAATTTGTTATAGCAGCAGTAATACAACTAATACACCACTACAATAAGCAAAGGAAATAAAGTGCAATAGTGACAAACTTAAGGGTTTCCAGGAAAGAGAAACGAAGTGGTAAACTCAATCACAGGATTATATTAGTAACTGTAGTATATGTTACTTGCTTACCCTTTCAATCACATTATTGCTGTAATTATCATTATCATCCAATCAATATGATTACACCAGTATGTATAACTTAGACATGAAAATTTTTTTCTATTTCACTCTTCCCATAATTCCATGCAGCTACCCCTAAGCAACTATGTATCTGATGAAGCTAATATTTTCAGGGAAAATCTTCCATGTTAAGCAGAAAATTTACATCTAAAATTAAATTCTTTTAAGGCAGTCTGGGGACAATACCTAGAAAATTCAAACATTACTTCTCAAGAATACCACTAGCAGTGAGTTTGTGACGCTATCTTCCACCAACTGAATCAAAATTAATTTTAAATATTTTCAAAGCAATATTTTAAAAAATCGTGTACACATTTTTTCCTCTTGGTAAAAATAAACCACTTCTCAACCATCCATTATATTTATGTTAGTTACATGAAGTCCATACATGAATTATCATACCACAAATAGAAAACTATTTAAATAGAAAAATCTCACTTGGTGCTGACAGAATGACAGCATAAAACTGTTAAGCATGAGGAGAAAGTTGTTTGCAGTGTAAATATTTCCCTTTTCCTATCAAAGTGTGTCCTGTGATCTAGCGCTCTTCTCTCCACATGCTTAAGTACAGCAAAAGTTATAAAAACACTCATTCTAGTTTTCTATACTTTAATGGTTGTAGAACATCAGAAGAGAATTGGGAGATGGGAATGTTTTGTGCTTGACATTGCATTTGAGGGGAAAATAAAAACTTGGACATAATATGTGGGATGTCTTCACAGTAATACATGGGAGGGCAAGCAAAAAATGCTATCAAATTTCTACCATGCGCTGAGCCCCTTATATAAACAAATATCCAGCCTTTCTAATGTACTAACAACCACTCTTCATAGCAGGTATTCTATTCCCAGCTTGTAGGTAAGAAACAAAGCTTCAGAAAGGGATCTTCACCAATGTCACACAGTCAATAAAAGGCAGAACTAGGGCAAATATCAATAATAAAAATAGCAATCTAATCCTAATTGGACCTGGCACTGTTCTAAGAAGAAAATCATTAACAAAGGATTTTGAGTTACCACACTCTTAGTCTCCCCGTTTTACAAAAGAAGCAACTGGGGTAAAGTGAAGCTATGCCGTTTCTTTTCAAGCTCATATACCTAACAAGATACCACTTTAATCATGGGTCTCTGATAGATCGTGTACCTCATTTCTAGCGTTTGCTGAGATTTTTCTTATTAACCCTAAGCAAGTATTTGATCCCTGGTAAGTATGCTGTAATTTTTTCACCGCTCATTCTTATCACGGTTCTTCAAGAAAAGTACAGTTCAACACATTTGTCCTATTTGGTTACAAATTTTGAAATTCAAAATATGTATCACACTAAGCTGTTAGCTCCATTTGGAATTTTAAAAAACTAAATTTTTCACTCAGTTAAAAAAAATTGCATTGTTTACTCCCATATCTACAATATAGCTTATAAGTGTATATTTGTATTGAAAACATAATTTTCTACAACTTTTATAATATTTAAATATTATTTAAGGTTTTAATAATATTTAAATATTTAAATAATACATTTAAAAACATAGTTCAACAAGTCCGAATAATCCATCACTTACTTATGACAGAATATTTGTTCAGTATCTTCTGTTTATTCACTCTTGTGTAATATATCCTATTTTAAGAATCAAAAACTTCTCTTAATGTCAACACTACACCCTCTTCACAATTCCTACTTATTCCTAATTACCCTTCAGGAGCAAATAAAATGAATTTATCCCAAATTTCTTTGCTTTGAAACAACTTCAGTGAAAATGGTGGTTGTCAACCATATCTACCATTCATATATCCCATTGTTTTCTGCATTAAATTTCATCTAATACTCCTTATGCCATCAGTGTCACTACAAAGGGGGACAGGGGATGAATCTCATCATGAACAAAGGTATATGCACTAGATCTTAGGATGTTCAATCATTTCCTTACTCTATTATGTCCCATCTGAACTACTCATATTAAAATGAGCAACTATATGAACATGGTACTTTTAAGAAAGGATGTTCAAAAATTAATTCATATCTTGTACAAATTGGTATCCAAGAAATCATGACCTAATAGGCATCACATATGTGAATGAAAAAATTCACTTTCAGCAATGAATGTTGATGACACTCCTTTAGCAAGAGTTGTACCGAGCTACCCACAACTCCTCAGCACTCACTATTCTCATACATGCGGTCGGACAATGTCCAAGGGTGCAGTGATTCTGTCCAGAGGCTTTTCTGGGCCGTTAGAGCTGTCTCAGCCTGTGTACAGGGTTATACAGACACTCTAGGGCATTCATGACTCTGATCACTGGAGCAGCCCTGTACTAACTGCAAATTTATGGAGGAAACTTTCAAGTCCTCTTGCCCCCCAGTTGGGGTAACTCTGTTACCTATTTCATGTGGTCTCAGTTCTCCAACAAAAATGATCTCGGCCTGCTCATCTTACTTCCATTTCACTACATGGCATAACTAGAAGTTGACTAGGTATTCTGCTTTAATGTATATGCAAAGCCCTCTTGTTCAGGAATGTTTGTAGAATAATATTTCTAAATTAGGAATACAATTGGTCTTGTTCTTTCCTGAGGGATAAAATGTCATCTCTCTTCTTCTCTCCCTCTCTCCTTTCTTCCTAACTCAGCTAACCCTCTATCTGAAAGAATTACAAAGGAAGAAATCTAGGGCATTGTTTAGCATTCTCAGGAGGATTGGAAATGTTGGAATGACAGCGAGTATCACACATACACTGCTTGAAGTATTTTGTAGGATCCAAGGGAAGAGAAAATTTTGACATTCCAGAAAATTTAAGTCATCCTTTTAATATCAGGACCAGAAAGAAACAGGTCACACGGGCAAGAGCCATAAAACTAATTATCTTGACTCTTTCCAGAATACCTGAGCTATAAATGTACAGGGAATCCTGTAATCAGATGCAAAGTTGTGTATAATATACTTAGTTCCCAAATGTAACTAGGAATTTTATGTATATAATGTGAAAAATCGTTCCAAAGTATTTGAGACTCCAAAAACTTTCCTAGCTAGCATTCAATATTCTTGCTTAACTTCTCCTTATACCCCTAACTGTATTGAGCATGCATAGACACACAAAAGCTAGGATCAACTATTACCGCTTAAGAAAGAAAAGGAGGAAAAAGGCTGTATTATAGGGATTTAGTTTTCTTCCTCAACTCTTGAAGAAGCCTATTTGTATCAGCCCGTGTCAGACAACAAAGTACTTATCAATAAAGTTTTATGAATGTGGTCACATATGAAATATAAGAGCATTCAGTTTCTACCTCTCCTTTTCTCATAAATCCTACATCAGATAGACATTAGCTATATCTGCCAATGTTTCCACGGAATCTTAAAGACTATTCACTGCAAAGCTGGCAGTGTAGCCTGAAAGCAAGTTATGTCTGCGTTGCAACTTCACACTAAGTGGTTTAAAAATACAACTAAATGTGGCCTGTCTTTATCTTGATTATAAGACATAAATTATCCCAAGAATATTCTTAGTAAAAATTGGGTCTCCCGGTCAAGCCACTTCTATTAAGAAGGACACAGGTCAGTTTTTAGGAGTTTAGGTGTTATTTGGAAGTTAGGAGCATCTAAATATGGAATATAACTCCATTAAATTATAGTATATTTTATATCAAAGAGAAACGACAAAAATAAGAAATGTTTTAAGTATTTTTTCGTATAGCGTGTTCATATATAATTACTTCAGTAGTCTCAATGTAGTCATGCAATTGTTTGGGTAAAGAACTAAACTTGAAGTTAAATAGCATAGGTCTGAATTCTTATGGTTTATAACATTCATATATTTTATATGTTCCAGAATAATATGTAATTTCTAAGTTTATAACATAATAATTACAGAAATCTAGGTAAAGTAATACTTCTGTGACACAGTCTCTTCATCTACAAAATGGAATATTGCTTTTCTCCTTAAATTTATATTAAAAATTGGAGAAGTAATATATGTGAAAGAACCTTACATTAAATATGCAAGTTTTATTTGTTGAATTCAAACAGTCATTAAAGAACAAAATAAAACATTACATTTGGATTAACAAAGTAGATACATATATCTCAATCTGAGAAACCTTTAAGCTCTCTTGACCATAAAATGACATTGGATCCTATAAGAGAGTTTGGTAAATATTTGAAAGATATTTCAATTTCACACCTAAATGTTGATTCTGACATTTATTTCCTAAACTTATCATTTGTATACTTACCTGCTATTAAATCCACAGGGGTCATGTCACTAACTGTATGCCCACCGATTTTATTGAGAGCTATTCAGCAAGGCCCACAAAGTAAGTATTGAATTTTTTTAAAAAACAGACCCAAAACACCTAAAAGCAAAACACTTAGTAAATTCTTATAATCATGAAGATCACAAATTAGTGCTATTAGTAAGAAAGAAACTTCTAAACCAAATAAAGTCCTAATACCTCCAACGAATTTTGTCTCTCTGATACACACACACACGATTAAAAAAAAAAATGAAGGAAATGTAAAAAAATAAATAAATGAAGGAAGTTCTGTGGGAAATGTCCATAATTTCATGCCCAGAATTTCCCTATCAATCTCTTTCCCCAAAGTTCTTCCGAGAAAATAAAGTTGCCTTTCTCTCAACGTTAACTCATCACTTTTCTCATAGCATTTTCAAAAGAAATATTTCCTGTCAGCCGGCCACTTAAACTTTGTGCTGTTAAAGAAATCCAAAAAGGTATCAATTTTGCAACAAAGGATAAAGAGGAGACGAAGTGAACCAACATGGCTTTTAAGCTAAATTGCCGTCACCTGTCACAGGTTGTCTAGCGAGCCTCAAGTTCCCTCTAATAAGCTTATGGAGGGTGCGGAGCAAAGGCACCTCAAGGTGCTCTGCGGGTTTTCCCCTGGTAAATTAGGCTGAAAGGAAAAGAGTCCCACCCCCCACCCCCAAACTTGGAGACCAGGGCTGCCCTGCCGAATGCTGTGCCCAGACCTCCTACTTCCACGCCCTTCCAGTCCTTTCCTCGGCTTGGAAAATTGGGCATGAGGCAAGCAAAAGGAAGGACAGAAGGCCAAAACGGGCATCCGGGAAGCCAAATTTCTGTCTCAAAAGCTCGTCTAGAAACGCGTACATAGCGCGTGCCTTGCGGACATCTCCTAAAACCCCGTTCACTGAAGCTAATTCCTCCCGAACGCCCCCACGCCGGCTGAGGATCGCAACCGCCCATCCGCCCCTCCAGCCTGTGCAGCCGCCCCCAAAACCTCCCGTGAATCGGGAAATGTCAAGGCAGCGGCGCTTGGGGAGCCGAGCAGCCTCGCCAGTTCCAAGTCTCTGGTTCGAGACCCCTCGCTTCGCCTCTTTGGGGAACTCACCTGGAGTCAGGTTTAGATGGCAGCCTCCACCCAGGGGACCGGGAAGCGGCCCCGGGAAGCGCCGCCGCGTCCTGTGAATAACGAGCGCAGCGCAGCGGAGCAGCTCCCCCTGGACTGGCCGCTCCCCGATTCCTCCCGCTCTGTCCGGGAACCGTCCCTCCGTTCTTTCCTCTCCCTCCCCTGCCTGCAGCCGCCGCGCTCCCTCCTCCTGCTGGCGGCTCAGGGCTGTGCTTCCGCCTCCCTCCTGCGGGCGCACGAGCTGCCCGCGCTGCTAATGAGCAGGCTCCAGGCTCCGCCCGGCCAGGGGTGCGCACACGCCCCACGCCGGAGACGAGCTCCCGGGAGCGGAGCTATGGATACGCCTGGTGCGGCCGCTGGAGAAATGAACTGGAGGAGGCATCCAGCATCTCACACTTTCTGGCCACTCAGCTTAACTAAGCCATAACCCCAGACTTCTTCCTAAATCTCCAGTAATTTACAGGTGCTGAAAAGTCAATGAGGGGTTTGAGCACAATCTGTGTTAACAGTATTGCCAGTATAGAGATGCTAATCTGGCTAGATTCTAGGGATGAAATGTTCAAGGGACGGTATATGATTCTTTCTGGTGGTTATTTTGACATATTTTGGCTATACTTACAGATCTGTAAAATAAACCAGCAATCTTCTAATCATGACAACACAGATTCCTAATTGAAGGCAGCTGATACTTATTAAATACCAGGCTCTGTTTAATAGGCTCTTCTTTCCCAGCTGATCTTTACTACAATTCTGTGAGCACTACTAGCACCCCTATTCTATATTTTAAGAATTTGGGTTTAACTTTTAAAACAAGACGGTCTTAAAACAAGACTAAGGATCATGTCCAACCTTGCAGAGATTCTAAGTATCTGAGCCTAAATAATAACTGATATCTGTAGCTCCCACAACCCATACCCTGTGTATAATGTGTTGCAGCATCTTGGATGGTACTGTGTAACTGAACCAACAAAGATAATAGGACCATCAGCAAATACACACCACGAGACTAATGAATACCTAGAATCCTAGTGAGACTTGTAAATAGTCAAGCACCCTAAGTAACAATAGTTCAAGTGCATGCTAAACATGGTGATTACTTATAAAAGAACAGCAACCAGTATGAGTGAAGACAGGCAAATAATGTTCAAAATGTTCAGAATCAATGTCCAGCCACTTATGAGTTGAATTCCCCACTCTAAAAAGGAGGCCAGATGTGATGTATTCTAAGAAGTCTACAATGGGCGTGGTCTTTTCGCAACCAAAAAGGGCTTTTTAAACACTTATATCCCATTAAGAATATGCAATAGCTAATTAATATTAAATCTGAAAATCAGTGATAATTTATTTCAACTAACCTTACATGAAAAAATCATTACTCATTCAAGCTTTTAGAATTAGATTAAATAGCATTGAGTATCAAATTTACTTCAACCCATAGAAATAATAGACAGTTAATTAATAAAGTAAGTAATTTAATTAACTTTACTTTTGTGTCATGATGTATTTTTCCTTAGGAAAAGGATAAGACATTTTTTCCATGGTATAAAACACTAGAATATGACTTTTATATTTTTCTTCATGAAGATTAAAGAATTAATAAAATAAGTACAGACATATTGTCAACAAATCTATCCAGATCATTCATTCTCCACTCAAGAAATTATGCTAGGCAAGCTTTATTTCTCCATATGTACAAGGCAATTCAGAGGTCAAAAATTTGAAAACACTTCAATGAACATCAACCATTAATTAACTAAGAGTAGATTTTATTTATAAACAACTTTAAAAGACTATAAAAAAGGTATAACAAACTTCTACTTTATCAGTACTGCTACTCCTGTTGAACACAAAGATATATAATTATAGTTTTCTCCCTATTTAAAATATTTATTGATTCTGGCATAATAATGTCATACTCATCCCTCAATAATCAGTGTACATGGAACCAGAAATCTTTTCTTTCACCTAGTCAATTGAAGTATTTCTGTGTTTTGCATGTTAACACTCTATTTATTCTGTGTTTCTAGTGCTTATCCTCAAAATTTTTATAGTTCCGTTCACATATGAATTCTACCAATCAGCACTATATATAAATAATGCAACGTATAAAATGTGTTAAATAAATGGATGTAAGATTTATGCTAAATTTTTCACATAGTAAGTACTTCAAAACCCTTATTGTTTTTCCTTAAGCTTTTATGTGCATATATTTTATCTCTCCAATTAAAGAATAAACTTCTAAATAAGAAGAGTTTTGTCTATAAATTTTACGCATTTTAATACATTATTAATCTAAAACCTTGGACTAGAGTTTGGAATTCTTTTATGTATTCATTTATTGATTCAAAAAATAGGTGTCCATGCCATTTTTTCTAAACCTTGTGCAAGATGTAGGGTATACAATGATGTCCAGACTTTAGAGTCCTTGACCTCATGGCGTTTAAAGTGCAGTAATGTACAGTAATTTTAAAATCTATTTATTATTATTTAAAACAATCAATGAATACATTCTTGTCGAAAATAACTGAAAAGTCTGTCTGAATTCCCTGGCCAAGGCCAAAACATGAAAGCAAAAGAGCTGCCTGAAAACAGTGCAAGCCACTCTCCAGAGGGTTTCTCTGTTGAAACAGCACATCGCATTATGGAAATAATGAGAAAAATTAGTAACTGTGCAAACGACAACACATATGCATCTTTGTGGTTTCTGACCTTTTAGCATCGTCGAAGCAAGACCACAAACCTTTCAACACCAGGCGTGGTATTAATCTTGCACAGAATATAATGTTTTCACATATTTTATTCTGATTTCCTACAAAGTAATTTCAATTTCTAGCTAAAGCTAATGGATTTTTCTAGTGAAAACATTGTGTACAGAATGACTTTCCAGTGAGATCCGCGTACCATGCGCCATTTTCATGTTCGTGCTCATTTCTCTGAAGTCTGTTTGCCTTTAATTCACCATAATAAAATTCCTTGTGTACTTTTATTGGCAACCATTGCATAGTGACACTTGCATCCAAATGTAATTCCATTTGAGCTTGGCAGTGTTTGCTTTTTTATCAGAAGAGGAAAGTTAGAGGGAACAAGGGGCAAAGATGTGTGTAAGAATATCTGAGGGACCATCACAGCATCATCACAAATTCAAGATTTTTTTGAAACATTAGACAAGGGACTGACAGCCATGCCCTGGGATGGCTGAAACACTTCACAACCTGCTCATGTTTATGACCAAAATCATCACCTAAAATGAATTCAATGTGTCAATATCATAATATTGTTTGTGTATAAGTAATCATGAAGCAGTTAGGGAAGGGAGTATAATCTAGTAAGAAATTGGAACAAAAAGTGTTAGACAAAATTCAAGAAGATTTAAAAGAAGAAAATTAACCTGTCTGATCTGAACAGAATTGGAAAAGCACATCAATCATAGCTCTATACATTGACCATAGACTTAAAGCATAACATAAAAATAAAGAAGGCAGATAACTCAGGAAAACATTTCTATTAAATCTACTCCGTAAAGTTTTCCCATACTTTTATTTTACTAACAGGAGCATACATTTAAATCTGACAAAATCATATATATTTTGTTGATTCAATTTGTAGCAGATAGAGGAGCATGTCCCAGTGCTATGACAGTGAGTTGTCACTATAACATACCACTGCTTTACATCTTACCCACAGGCTAAAATGTTTACCCCTAGAGTCGTGACTTTGTATATGACAGGAGATTGCTACTAAAAGTAAATATATTTGGCTGAAGGGTAGATACAACTTTAGGCCATTATATCATTCACTAAAATTTAGCTGGCATTTACATATTTACCTGCTTAGTTCATATGACAAATATGTTTGAGAGACTGCCATATACAAAAAAAAAAGATGGAACCATCTTACAAATTTAGAGATTACTTAAAGAAATGGAACTGAAGGGTTAACTGTGATGGCAAGAATGAAGAGAGCAAAACCAGAGGGTACTTCAAGGAGAACAGGCATGAGAGAGGCATTATAATTTGGAGGGTGCTATGATTTGAACCTATGTGCCCATCCAAAGTTTGTATGTTGAAACTAAAATCCCAGGACAATGACATCAAGAGATGGGGCTTTTGGTTAAGTGATTAAATGAAGAAGGATCCACCCTCATGAATGAGATAAACGTCCTCGTAAAAGATGCTTTAGAGGAATGCCGGGCTCCTCAGTCTCTTCTGCCATGTCGTCACATTGTCCGTTTTTGCCCACTTTTGTCACGTGAAGACGAAGCAAGAAGGTGCCACCTCGGGACCAACTGCCAAATCTCCGCTGCCTTGATTTCGGACTTCTCAGCCCCAGAACTGTGAGAAATACATTTCTGTTTTTTATGAATTACTCAATCTGTGGCATTTTGTTATAGCAGCATACAGACAAAAACAGGGTAAACAGCCTGGTGAGAGTGGATATTTTAGAAACTTGAGATGATTCAATGTCGCTGATTCTCCATTTTCTCATATGTAAAATGAAGGAAATAATGCTGATTACTTCATAGTTCATTGTACAAATTAAATTAACTATGTAAATAAAGCAAGCAATATAGTTCCTTTTATCTGGTATACATTGTTTAAGTGTTGTTGTCATTACATGAGGAAAACAAGAACTTCCCCAAACAGAAGGATGTGGGAACCAAAACTAAGATATAAGAAAGGACCAAAGTTCACTGTGACAATCTGGTCAAGCGCTGGTTAGGGAAGATAGCATAATGTTACGCATAGATATTATTTGAGGATAATTTTCCTCCACCCCGAACTCCTCTAGCACTTTCCCTACGTCTTTCATTGCACTTCTTCATTTGTCTCTTTAATTACGGTTATTTATATAAATCTTTTAGCTTCCTACAAAAATAAGCTTGTAGTGGGACAGATTCTTGAGGATCTATGTCAAAGCAATTTTTCTATTTCCTACAGCAAGTAACCCAGTAGTAATCACACAGAATTTGTTAAAAGAATAAACATAGGAAGATTAATTTCCATTTTTTTCTTTGCTAATTTTTAATCAGAATTATACCATTGTTAGGGAGGGAGAAATTATAAATTGAGGACATGAGTATTAACATTTAAATCTGTTATTCTGCTTTATTTTAGAGCTTGCCATGTTTTGTGATTAAAAAAAGAAACAGGACATTCTATATAGCTGTTGCAAAACGTGTGGTCTGTTGGTGAACTAGCAGCACCAGCATTACCAAGATTTCCTTAGTTTGCAGGGCTACTGAGTCAGAATTCGCATTTTGACAAAACTCCAGGTGATTCATGCTCTGCATTTAAGTTGGAGAAGCACTGTTCTATAGTTCTCCTTATGTCCTAAATGCATTGTCAGTGAAAGAAAATACTATACGTATGATAATAATAACGGTAATATTAACAAAAATGTAACTATTAGTAATTTTCTATGCTCTCCCAGATACTAAGTCCTTTATTTAATACTTGTGATATTTCTGCGAAGTTGCAATTGATATCACCTACTAAACTGATACTCAGAAATCTGAGGTAATTCTCCAAGGTCACAAAGCTAGTGAATCACAAACCAGATTTTTAAACTCTTGCTGCTTCATTCCAAAGACTAAACCGTTTCTAACTCACGGTTAATACATTTGCTTCTGCCTTCCATTTCCTAAATATGGTTTCCTTTCTATTTCATTAGCTTTACTTATACATGACTGATTTTTAACCCTCTCTAACATTTGCAGAATATGGTGTACTATGGTTAATAAGGACAATACCAAGTAATATCATGTTGAGAAAGCGTGCAGAAGTAGCATCAAAAAACAGACTTTTTCCAAAATGTTTACTAAAAACTTTCAATAAAAACAAGATTTTCTACTTAGAATTTCTACCTTGCATAACTCAAATGGAGCATGACTATTAAAATGACAAATAGATTCCGTAGTTGCCTAAGAGCTAAGAATAAGAATTGCTATATAAAAAAGCATAAATATGCCATATGAATGACATGTATAAGAATCATGGGAGTGCTATTTGGTATTTAGTATTTAGTTCCATTCTGCAGCATGATCAAAAAGAAGCATCTGTATAGTTCACTGTGCATTATAGCACAATAAATCACCTCATTAGGCTCAGATATATGTAAAGATTTACAGTCTGGGAAAGTCCACTAGATATTCTTAATCACTTCTTAGACTGTACTGTCCCCCATATTTCTCTTTTTCTATAGAAAGGTTGCACATGGAAAGGCTTTATTTGAAATCCAGCAATGAATGGAATGTCTGTGAAGCAAGAAATAGATGGAAATTGACATTTTAAAAGAAAGTTTGGCTTCTGAAGAGATACAGCTGTGACCTTGGTCTTTTTGTTGGAGAGAAGTATTCCCTAGCCTTACTGTACTATTTTTCCCAAAGCACCCTCTCTATTGTTCTCCCTTCATCTCTGGCTCGTATCATATGGCCCCTCCCTCATTCTATCTGGTGAGTTCTGAGAAAAATGCTTAAATTCTGCAGAGAAGATTGAGAACAATGCTAAATATTCCTCAGAGAAGCAAAATATTATGTTAACAGTTTATATTTTCACATGAAATTGTCTATCTCTTCTCTCTGTCTCATGTGTGTATGTGTGTATGTGTGTATGTGTATATATATATATATATATAATATACAGTAGATATGTATATATAGAGTATAATATTCAGTATATATGTATATATAGTATAATATACCGTATATATGTATATATATACAGTGTGTGTGTGTGTATATATATATACATATATATATGTATATATATACTACCATTTACCTCCCAGGCTATACGTCCTGACATCTTAAAAGTAGAAAGCCCTCACAGGCCGCGGTTGCTCATGACTGTAATCCCAGCACTTTGAGAGGCCGAGGCGTGCAGATCACCTGAGGTCGGGAGTTCAAGACCAGCCTGACCAACATGGTGAAACCCCATCTCTACTAAAAATACAAAAAATTAGCTGGGCGTTGTGTTGCGCACCTGTAATCCCAGCTACTCAGGAGGTGGAGGCAGGAGAATCACATGAACCCGGGAGTCGGAGGTTGTGTGAGCCGAGACCATGACATTGCACTGCAGCCTGGGCAATGAGAGCAAAACTCCATCAGAAAAAGAAAGGTGGATAGGCCTTAAAAGACTTTTGAAAATGAGATTTGTCGAATATTTATTAGAGATGAAGAAAATAAGTGCGGACCCACACGTAACTTGTCTGAGGTCACAGAAGTAGGGACCCACACGTAACTTGTCTGAGGTCACAGAGGTAGTCATGCTGCAGCAGCCTTATTGGTTTTCCTCTATGACATGCATTATTATTGTTTTTGATCATTTCAAGAGGTTTCTAGTCGATAGTGGGACAAAATTTCTAATTTGGGAACCTAATTTTCTCTGCAAATCTTCTTTACATCTCTAGCTTATTAATACACCTCAGAAGTGTTACAGGAATTAATTCGCAGGATTTTGAAGAATATTTTGAGGTATGCTGGGAAAAATCATGTCAAGTATCAATGATTAGAAACTAAACAATCAATATTAGATATTGTAAAATTATATTTAATCTTCCATATGGCATAAATAAGTTATTTTAATGTACAGTCGTTGTACTTTGTAAACTTGCATATAAAATATTTGAAAAAATAACTTTCAATATGTAAAATGTAAATATACAAAGGAAAGCATCGGAAAAAATAGATAAAAATAATCAGGCTAAGAAAACACTACAGTGTCACCCTCAGAAGACTATAGAAGGATTCTCACCCTCGAGAAACAGAGGAACTTGAACATGGAAATGACCCTCTGCTGGCCATACTGATTATGGTACATAATTTTAAAAGGCTTTTAGAGAGAAGGGAAATGTTTTATTATGCATTCAGCACAGTGTTATGGTGATGTTTCTTAACTATCAGCTATTTTTAAAATTCCTATAATCTTTCTATAGATGACAAAGTTACATAAATATGAAGGATAAGAAGGGCCCCTGCAAACCTGATAATACAATTCTCTTTTCAATGATAACGTATATCTAAGCGCGCATCTCCTAATCATATTGATGTGCATTAAGTGTTCTTTTACCTACACCTGTCAAAGTGGCTAAAGTAATCCTTCATGAGGAGATAATTTTTTTTTTAGGTAATTTTTTCCGCATAATACCCTAACATTTCCAATTCCATCATTCTCGAAAAAGTTTACATGATATACATATACAATTACTAAAATTTTGGCGGCATAAATAATTTAAATGGACTTTACTTCAAAGATAATATTTACTTTTAAAGTTGTAAACCTTTGAATCATCAATTAATTAGAATTATCTTTTTCTTTATAAATAAAGTTTTTTGTCCCTACATATTTATGATTTGGAAATTTTCACCTGGAAAATTTCATTTTCAGTTGGATGCCTTGTCTTTAGTATAAAATTCAGTATTTCAATTTCAATATAATTTTTTGATTGATTTTAATGCAGAGAACAGAAAGGAATATCTTCAAATATAAACTACACAGAATCATTCTGTGAAACTTTTTTCTGATCTGTGAATTCAGCTAACAGAGTTAAACCGTACATTTGATTGAGCAGTTCTGAACACTCTTTCTGTAGAAAATGCAACTGGACATTTGGAGCGCTAAGAGGGTAGTAGTGGAAAAAGGAATATATTCAAATATAAAGTACACAGAAGCATTCTGTGAAATTTCTTTCTGTTCTCTGCAACTTCTTTCTGTTCTCTGCATTCAACTAACAGAGTTGAGCCTTACTTTTGAAGGAGCAGTTCTGAAACACTCTTTGTGTAGAAACTGAAATTGGACATTCGGAGAGCTAAGAGGATAATAGTCGAAAAAGGAATATCTTCAGCTAAATACTACACAGAAGCATTCTGTGAAACTTATTTCTGATATGTGAATTCAACTAAGAGAGTAAAACCATACTTTTGATTGAGCCGTTATGAACACTCTTTCTGAAGAAAATGCAAGTGGACATTCGGAGCACTAAGAAAGTAATACTGGAAAAAGGAATATATTCAAATATAAACTACACAGAAGAATTCTGTGAAACTTCTTTCTGTTCTGTGCATTCAACTAACAGAGTTGAACCTTACTTTTGATTGAGCCGTCCTGAAACACTCATTCTGTAGAAACTGCAATTGGACATTCTGAGCGCTAAGTGGCCTATATTGGGAAAAAGAATATCTCCAAATAAAAACTACTCAGAAGAATTCTGTGAAACTTATTTCTGATCTGTGCATTCAGCTAACAGAGTTAAACCACACTTTTGATTGAGCAGTTATTAAACACTGTTTCTGTAGGAAATGCAAGTGGACATTAGGACCGCTAAGATTGTAATAGTGGAAAAAGGAATATCCCCAAATAAAAACTACACAGAAGCATTCTCTGAAACTCCTTTCTGTTCTCTGCATTAAACTAACAGAGTTGAGCCTTACTTTTGAAGGTGCTGTTCTGAAACACTCTTTGTGTAGAAACTGCCAGTGGATATGCGGAACGCTAAGAGGGTAATAGTCGAAAAAGGAATATCTTCAACTAAATACTAAACAGAAGCATTCTGTGAAACTTCTTTCTGTTCTGTGCATTCAACTAAAAGAGTTGAACCTTACTTTTGATTGAGCCGTTCTGAAACACACTTTCTGTAGAAAATGCAAGTGGTGATTCGGAGCGCTAAGAGGGTAATAGTGGAAAAAGGAGTATCTTCAAATATAAACTACACAGAAGCATTCTGTAAAACTTCTTTCTGTTCCTTGCATTCAACTAACAATATTGAACCTTACTTTTGATTGACCAGTTCTGAAACTCTCTTTCTGTAGATACTGCAATTGGAAATTCTGAGCGCTAAGAGTCCTATATTGGAAAAAGGAATATGTTCAAATAAAAACTACACAGAAGAATTCTGTGAAACTTCTTTCTGATCTGTGCATTCAACTAACAGAGTTAAACCATACTTTTGATTGAGCAGTTCTGAACACTCTTTCTGTAGAAAATGCAAGTGGACATTCGGAGCTCTAAGAGGGTAATAGTGGAAAAAGTAATATCGTCAAATAAGAACTACAGACAGGCATTCTGTGAAACTACTTTCTGTTCTGTGCATTCAACTAACAGAGTTGAACCTTACTTTTGATTGAGCCGTCCTGAAACACTCATTCTGTAGAAACTGCAATTGGACATTCTGAGCGCTAAGTGGCCTATATTGGGAAAAAGAATATCTCCAAATAAAAACTACTCAGAAGAATTCTGTGAAACTTATTTCTGATCTGTGCATTCAGCTAACAGAGTTAAACCACACTTTTGATTGAGCAGTTATTAAACACTGTTTCTGTAGGAAATGCAAGAGGACATTAGGAGCGCTAAGATTGTAATAGTGGAAAAAGGAATATCCCCAAATAAAAACTACACAGAAGCATTCTCTGAAACTCCTTTCTGTTCTCTGCATTAAACTAACAGAGTTGAGCCTTACTTTTGAAGGTGCTGTTCTGAAACACTCTTTGTGTAGAAACTGCCAGTGGATATGCGGAACGCTAAGAGGGTAATAGTCGAAAAAGGAATATCTTCAACTAAATACTAAACAGAAGCATTCTGTGAAACTTCTTTCTGTTCTGTGCATTCAACTAAAAGAGTTGAACCTTACTTTTGATTGAGCCGTTCTGAAACACTCTTTCTGTAGAAAATGCAAGTGGTGATTCGGAGCGCTAAGAGGGTAATAGTGGAAAAAGGAGTATCTTCAAATATAAACTACACAGAAGCATTCTGTAAAACTTCTTTCTGTTCCTTGCATTCAACTAACAATATTGAACCTTACTTTTGATTGACCAGTTCTGAAACTCTCTTTCTGTAGATACTGCAATTGGAAATTCTGAGCGCTAAGAGTCCTATATTGGAAAAAGGAATATGTTCAAATAAAAACTACACAGAAGAATTCTGTGAAACTTCTTTCTGATCTGTGCATTCAACTAACAGAGATAAACCATACTTTTGATTGAGCAGTTCTGAACACTCTTTCTGTAGAAAATGCAACTGGACATTTGGAGCGCTAAGAGGGTAGTAGTGCAAAAAGGAATATATTCCAATATAAACTACACAGAAGCATTCTGTGAAACTTCTTTCTGTTCTGTGCATTCAACTAACATAGTTGAACCTTACTTTTGATTGAGCCTTTCTGAAACACTCTTTCTGTAGAAACTGCAATTGGACATTCTGAGCGCTAAGAGGCCTATATTGGTAAAAAGAATATCTTCATATAAACACTACACAGCAGCATTCTGTGAAACTTCTTTCTGTTCTGTGCATTCAGCTAACAGAGTTAAACCATACTTTTGATTGAGCAGTTCTGAAACACTCTTTCTGTAGAAAATGCAACTGGACATTCAGAGCGCTAAGTGGGTAATAGTGGAAAATGGAATATCTTCAAATATAAACTACACAGAAGAATTCTGTGAAACTTATTTCTGATCTGTGCATTCACCTAACAGAGTTAAACCACACTTTTGATAGAGCAGTTCTGAACACACTTTCTGTAGAAAATGCAAGTGGACATTCGGAGATCTAAGAGGGTAACAGTGGAAAAAGGAATATCTTCAAATATAAACTACACAGAAGCAATCTGTGAAACTACATTCTGTTCTGTGCATTCAACTAACAGAGTTGAACCTTAATTTTGATTGAGCAGTTCTGAAACACTCTTTCTGTAGAAACTGTAATTGGATTTCTGAACGCTAAGAGGCCTATATTGAGAAAAATAATATCTTCAAATAAAAACTACAGAGATGCATTCTCTGAAACTTCTTTCTGTTCTGTGCATTCAGCTAACAGAATTAAACGATACATTTGATTAAGCAGTTCTGAAACACTCTTTCTGTAGAAAATGCAAGTGGACATTCGGTGTGCTAAGTTGGTAATTGTGGAAAAAGGAATATCTTCAAATAAAAACTACACAGAGGCATTCTCTGAAACTTCTTTCTGTTCTCTGCATTCAACTAACAGAGTTGAGCCTTATTTTTGAAGGAGCAGCCCTGAAACACACTTTCTGTAGAAACTGCAAGTGGACATTCCGAGCGCTACTAGGGTAATAGTGGAAAAAGGAATACCTTCAAATAAATACTACACAGAAGCAATCTGTGAAACTACTTTCTGTTCTGTGAATTCAACTAAAAGTGTTGAACCCTACTTTTCATTTTGCCGTTCTGAAACACTCTTTCTGTAGAAACTGCAATTGGATATTTGGAGCGCTAAGAGGCCTATATTTGAAAAAGGACTATCTTCAAATAAAAACTACACAGAAGCATTCTGTGAAACTTCGTACTGATATGTGCATTCAGCTAACAGAGATACACAAACTTTTGATTGAGCAGTTCTGAACACTCTTTTTGTAGAAAATGCAGGTGGACATTCGGAGCGCTAAGAGGGTAATACTGAAAAAAGGAATATATTCAAATATAAACTACACAGAAGCATTCTGTGAAGCTTCTTTCTGTTCTCTGCATTCAACTTACAGTGTTGAGCATTACTTTTGAAGGAGCAGTTCTGAAAAACACTTTGTGTAGAAACTGCCAGTGGACATTCGGAGCGCTAAGAGGGAAATATTCGAAAAAGGAATATCTTCAACTAAATACTACACAGAAGCCTTCTCTGAAACTTATTTCTGATATGTGCATATAACTAACAGAGTGAAACCATATTTTTGATTGAGCCGTTCTGAACACTCTTTATGTAGAAAATGCAAGTGGACATTCGGAGCGCTAAGAGGGTAATAGTGCAAAAAGGAATATATTCAAATATAAACTACTCAGAAGCATTCTGTGAAACTTCTTTTTGTTCTGTGCATTCAACTAACAGAGTTGAACCTTACTTTTGATTCAGCCGTTCTGAAACACTCTTTCTGTAGAAACTGCAATTTAACATACTGAGCGCTATGATGCCTATATTGGGATAAAGAATATCTTCAAATAAAAACTACACAGATGCATTCTGTGAAACTTCTTTCTTATCTGTGCATTCAACTAACAGAGTTAAACGATACTTTTGATTTAGCAGTTCTGAAACACTCTTTCTGTAGAAAATGCAAGTGGTCATTCGGTGCACTAAGATGGTAATTGTGGAAAAGGAATATCTTCAAATAAAAACTACAAAGAGGCATTCTCTGAAACTTGTTTCTGTTCTCTGCTTTCAACTAACAGGGTTGAGCCTTATTTTTGAAGGAGCAGTCCTGAAACACTCTTTCTGTAGAAACTGCAAGTGGACATTCGGAGCGCTAAGAGGGTAATAGTGGAAAAAGGAATATCTTCAAATAAATACTACACAGAAGCATTCTGTGAAACTACTCTCTGTTCTGTGCATTCAACTAAATGAGTTGAACCCTACTTTTGATTGAGCCATTCTGAAACACTCTTTCTGTAGAAACTGCAATTGGATATTCGGAGCGCTAAGAGGCCTATATTGGAAAAAGGACTATCTTCAAATAAAAACTACACAGAAACATTCCGTGAAACTTCGTACTGATCTGTGCATTCAGCTAACAGAATTAAACCATACTTTTGATTGAGCAGTTCGGAAACACTCATTCTGTAGAAAATGCAAGTGGACATTCGGAGCGCTTAGAAGGTAATAGTGGAAAAAGGAACATCTTCAAATATAAACTACACAGAAGCATTCTATGAAACTTCTTTCTGTTCCGTTCATTCAACTAACAGATTTGAACCTTACATTTGATTAAGCAGTTCAGAAACACTCTTTCTGTAGATACTGCAATTGGACATTCTGAGCGCTAAGACTCCTATATTGGAGAAAGGAATATCTTCAAATAAAAAGTACACAGAAGCATTCTGTGAAAATTCTTTCTGATCTGTGCATTCAGCTAACAGAGTTAAACCATACTTTGGATTGAGCAGTTCTGAACACTCTTTCTGTAGAAAATGCAAGTGGACATTCGGAGCGCTGAGGGTAATACTGAAAAAGGGAATATATTCAAATATAAACTACACAGAGGCATTCTGTGAAACTCCTTTCTGTTCTCTGCATTCAACTAACAGAGTTGAGCCCTACTTTTGAAGGAGCAGTTCTGAAACACTCTTTGTTTAGAAACTGAAATTGGACATTCGGAGAGCTAAGAGGATAATAGTCGAAAAAGGAATATCTTCAACAAAATACTACACGGAAGGATTCTGTGTAACTTATTTCTGATATGTGCATTCAAATAACAGAGTAAAACCATACTTTTGATTGAGCCGTTCAGAACACACTTTCTGTAGAAAATGCAAGTGGACATTCGGAGCACTAAGAGGGTAATACTGGAAAAAGGAATATATTCAAATATAAACTACACAGAAGCATTCTGTGAAACTTCTTGCTGTTCTGTGCATTCAAGTAACAGAGTTGAACCTTACTTTTGATTGAGCCTTTCTGAAACTCTCTTTCTGTAGAAAATGCAAGTGGACATTCGGAGCGCTAAGATGGTAATAGTGGAAAAAGGAATACATTCAAATATAAACTACACAGAAGCATTCTGTGAAACTTCTTTCTGTTCTGTGCATTCAACTAACAGAGTTGAACCTTACTTTTGATTGAGCCTTCTGAAACACTCATTTTGTAGAAACGGCAATTGGACATTCTGAGCGCTAAGTGGTCTATATTGGGAAAAAGAATATCTCCAAATAAAAACTACTCAGAAGAATTCTGTGAAACTTATTTCTGATCTGTGCATTCAGCTAACAGAGTTAAACCACACTTTTGATTGAGCAGTTATTAAACACTGTTTCTGTAGGAAATGCAAGAGGACATTAGGAGCGCTAAGATTGTAATAGTGGAAAAAGGAATATCCCCAAATAAAAACTACACAGAAGCATTCTCTGAAACTCCTTTCTGTTCTCTGCATTAAACTAACAGAGTTGAGCCTTACTTTTGAAGGTGCTGTTCTGAAACACTCTTTGTGTAGAAACTGCCAGTGGATATGCGGAACGCTAAGAGGGTAATAGTCGAAAAAGGAATATCTTCAACTAAATACTAAACAGAAGCATTCTGTGAAACTTCTTTCTGTTCTGTGCATTCAACTAAAAGAGTTGAACCTTACTTTTGATTGAGCCGTTCTGAAACACTCTTTCTGTAGAAAATGCAAGTGGTGATTCGGAGCGCTAAGAGGGTAATAGTGGAAAAAGGAGTATCTTCAAATATAAACTACACAGAAGCATTCTGTAAAACTTCTTTCTGTTCCTTGCATTCAACTAACAATATTGAACCTTACTTTTGATTGACCAGTTCTGAAACTCTCTTTCTGTAGATACTGCAATTGGAAATTCTGAGCGCTAAGAGTCCTATATTGGAAAAAGGAATATGTTCAAATAAAAACTACACAGAAGAATTCTGTGAAACTTCTTTCTGATCTGTGCATTCAACTAACAGAGATAAACCATACTTTTGATTGAGCAGTTCTGAACACTCTTTCTGTAGAAAATGCAACTGGACATTTGGAGCGCTAAGAG
Source organism: Symphalangus syndactylus (assembly GCF_028878055.3). Taxonomy (NCBI): domain Eukaryota; kingdom Metazoa; phylum Chordata; class Mammalia; order Primates; family Hylobatidae; genus Symphalangus; species Symphalangus syndactylus. The sequence goes on from NC_072441.2 coordinate 13,257,945, forward strand.
GGTAGTAGTGCAAAAAGGAATATATTCCAATATAAACTACACAGAAGCATTCTGTGAAACTTCTTTCTGTTCTGTGCATTCAACTAACATAGTTGAACCTTACTTTTGATTGAGCCTTTCTGAAACACTCTTTCTGTAGAAACTGCAATTGGACATTCTGAGCGCTAAGAGGCCTATATTGGTAAAAAGAATATCTTCATATAAACACTACACAGCAGCATTCTGTGAAACTTCTTTCTGTTCTGTGCATTCAGCTAACAGAGTTAAACCATACTTTTGATTGAGCAGTTCTGAAACACTCTTTCTGTAGAAAATGCAACTGGACATTCAGAGCGCTAAGTGGGTAATAGTGGAAAATGGAATATCTTCAAATATAAACTACACAGAAGAATTCTGTGAAACTTATTTCTGATCTGTGCATTCACCTAACAGAGTTAAACCACACTTTTGATAGAGCAGTTCTGAACACACTTTCTGTAGAAAATGCAAGTGGACATTCGGAGATCTAAGAGGGTAACAGTGGAAAAAGGAATATCTTCAAATATAAACTACACAGAAGCAATCTGTGAAACTACATTCTGTTCTGTGCATTCAACTAACAGAGTTGAACCTTAATTTTGATTGAGCAGTTCTGAAACACTCTTTCTGTAGAAACTGTAATTGGATTTCTGAACGCTAAGAGGCCTATATTGAGAAAAATAATATCTTCAAATAAAAACTACAGAGATGCATTCTCTGAAACTTCTTTCTGTTCTGTGCATTCAGCTAACAGAATTAAACGATACATTTGATTAAGCAGTTCTGAAACACTCTTTCTGTAGAAAATGCAAGTGGACATTCGGTGTGCTAAGTTGGTAATTGTGGAAAAAGGAATATCTTCAAATAAAAACTACACAGAGGCATTCTCTGAAACTTCTTTCTGTTCTCTGCATTCAACTAACAGAGTTGAGCCTTATTTTTGAAGGAGCAGCCCTGAAACACACTTTCTGTAGAAACTGCAAGTGGACATTCCGAGCGCTACTAGGGTAATAGTGGAAAAAGGAATACCTTCAAATAAATACTACACAGAAGCAATCTGTGAAACTACTTTCTGTTCTGTGAATTCAACTAAAAGTGTTGAACCCTACTTTTCATTTTGCCGTTCTGAAACACTCTTTCTGTAGAAACTGCAATTGGATATTTGGAGCGCTAAGAGGCCTATATTTGAAAAAGGACTATCTTCAAATAAAAACTACACAGAAGCATTCTGTGAAACTTCGTACTGATATGTGCATTCAGCTAACAGAGATACACAAACTTTTGATTGAGCAGTTCTGAACACTCTTTTTGTAGAAAATGCAGGTGGACATTCGGAGCGCTAAGAGGGTAATACTGAAAAAAGGAATATATTCAAATATAAACTACACAGAAGCATTCTGTGAAGCTTCTTTCTGTTCTCTGCATTCAACTTACAGTGTTGAGCATTACTTTTGAAGGAGCAGTTCTGAAAAACACTTTGTGTAGAAACTGCCAGTGGACATTCGGAGCGCTAAGAGGGAAATATTCGAAAAAGGAATATCTTCAACTAAATACTACACAGAAGCCTTCTCTGAAACTTATTTCTGATATGTGCATATAACTAACAGAGTGAAACCATATTTTTGATTGAGCCGTTCTGAACACTCTTTATGTAGAAAATGCAAGTGGACATTCGGAGCGCTAAGAGGGTAATAGTGCAAAAAGGAATATATTCAAATATAAACTACTCAGAAGCATTCTGTGAAACTTCTTTTTGTTCTGTGCATTCAACTAACAGAGTTGAACCTTACTTTTGATTCAGCCGTTCTGAAACACTCTTTCTGTAGAAACTGCAATTTAACATACTGAGCGCTATGATGCCTATATTGGGATAAAGAATATCTTCAAATAAAAACTACACAGATGCATTCTGTGAAACTTCTTTCTTATCTGTGCATTCAACTAACAGAGTTAAACGATACTTTTGATTTAGCAGTTCTGAAACACTCTTTCTGTAGAAAATGCAAGTGGTCATTCGGTGCACTAAGATGGTAATTGTGGAAAAGGAATATCTTCAAATAAAAACTACAAAGAGGCATTCTCTGAAACTTGTTTCTGTTCTCTGCTTTCAACTAACAGGGTTGAGCCTTATTTTTGAAGGAGCAGTCCTGAAACACTCTTTCTGTAGAAACTGCAAGTGGACATTCGGAGCGCTAAGAGGGTAATAGTGGAAAAAGGAATATCTTCAAATAAATACTACACAGAAGCATTCTGTGAAACTACTCTCTGTTCTGTGCATTCAACTAAATGAGTTGAACCCTACTTTTGATTGAGCCATTCTGAAACACTCTTTCTGTAGAAACTGCAATTGGATATTCGGAGCGCTAAGAGGCCTATATTGGAAAAAGGACTATCTTCAAATAAAAACTACACAGAAACATTCCGTGAAACTTCGTACTGATCTGTGCATTCAGCTAACAGAATTAAACCATACTTTTGATTGAGCAGTTCGGAAACACTCATTCTGTAGAAAATGCAAGTGGACATTCGGAGCGCTTAGAAGGTAATAGTGGAAAAAGGAACATCTTCAAATATAAACTACACAGAAGCATTCTATGAAACTTCTTTCTGTTCCGTTCATTCAACTAACAGATTTGAACCTTACATTTGATTAAGCAGTTCAGAAACACTCTTTCTGTAGATACTGCAATTGGACATTCTGAGCGCTAAGACTCCTATATTGGAGAAAGGAATATCTTCAAATAAAAAGTACACAGAAGCATTCTGTGAAAATTCTTTCTGATCTGTGCATTCAGCTAACAGAGTTAAACCATACTTTGGATTGAGCAGTTCTGAACACTCTTTCTGTAGAAAATGCAAGTGGACATTCGGAGCGCTGAGGGTAATACTGAAAAAGGGAATATATTCAAATATAAACTACACAGAGGCATTCTGTGAAACTCCTTTCTGTTCTCTGCATTCAACTAACAGAGTTGAGCCCTACTTTTGAAGGAGCAGTTCTGAAACACTCTTTGTTTAGAAACTGAAATTGGACATTCGGAGAGCTAAGAGGATAATAGTCGAAAAAGGAATATCTTCAACAAAATACTACACGGAAGGATTCTGTGTAACTTATTTCTGATATGTGCATTCAAATAACAGAGTAAAACCATACTTTTGATTGAGCCGTTCAGAACACACTTTCTGTAGAAAATGCAAGTGGACATTCGGAGCACTAAGAGGGTAATACTGGAAAAAGGAATATATTCAAATATAAACTACACAGAAGCATTCTGTGAAACTTCTTGCTGTTCTGTGCATTCAAGTAACAGAGTTGAACCTTACTTTTGATTGAGCCTTTCTGAAACTCTCTTTCTGTAGAAAATGCAAGTGGACATTCGGAGCGCTAAGATGGTAATAGTGGAAAAAGGAATACATTCAAATATAAACTACACAGAAGCATTCTGTGAAACTTCTTTCTGTTCTGTGCATTCAACTAACAGAGTTGAACCTTACTTTTGATTGAGCCTTCTGAAACACTCATTTTGTAGAAACGGCAATTGGACATTCTGAGCGCTAAGTGGTCTATATTGGGAAAAAGAATATCTCCAAATAAAAACTACTCAGAAGAATTCTGTGAAACTTATTTCTGATCTGTGCATTCAGCTAACAGAGTTAAACCACACTTTTGATTGAGCAGTTATTAAACACTGTTTCTGTAGGAAATGCAAGAGGACATTAGGAGCGCTAAGATTGTAATAGTGGAAAAAGGAATATCCCCAAATAAAAACTACACAGAAGCATTCTCTGAAACTCCTTTCTGTTCTCTGCATTAAACTAACAGAGTTGAGCCTTACTTTTGAAGGTGCTGTTCTGAAACACTCTTTGTGTAGAAACTGCCAGTGGATATGCGGAACGCTAAGAGGGTAATAGTCGAAAAAGGAATATCTTCAACTAAATACTAAACAGAAGCATTCTGTGAAACTTCTTTCTGTTCTGTGCATTCAACTAAAAGAGTTGAACCTTACTTTTGATTGAGCCGTTCTGAAACACTCTTTCTGTAGAAAATGCAAGTGGTGATTCGGAGCGCTAAGAGGGTAATAGTGGAAAAAGGAGTATCTTCAAATATAAACTACACAGAAGCATTCTGTAAAACTTCTTTCTGTTCCTTGCATTCAACTAACAATATTGAACCTTACTTTTGATTGACCAGTTCTGAAACTCTCTTTCTGTAGATACTGCAATTGGAAATTCTGAGCGCTAAGTGTCCTATATTGGAAAAAGGAATATGTTCAAATAAAAACTACACAGAAGAATTCTGTGAAACTTCTTTCTGATCTGTGCATTCAACTAACAGAGATAAACCATACTTTTGATTGAGCAGTTCTGAACACTCTTTCTGTAGAAAATGCAACTGGACATTTGGAGCGCTAAGAGGGTAGTAGTGCAAAAAGGAATATATTCCAATATAAACTACACAGAAGCATTCTGTGAAACTTCTTTCTGTTCTGTGCATTCAACTAACATAGTTGAACCTTACTTTTGATTGAGCCTTTCTGAAACACTCTTTCTGTAGAAACTGCAATTGGACATTCTGAGCGCTAAGAGGCCTATATTGGTAAAAAGAATATCTTCATATAAACACTACACAGCAGCATTCTGTGAAACTTCTTTCTGATCTGTGCATTCAGCTAACAGAGTTAAACCATACTTTTGATTGAGCAGTTCTGAAACACTCTTTCTGTAGAAAATGCAACTGGACATTCAGAGCGCTAAGTGGGTAATAGTGGAAAATGGAATATCTTCAAATATAAACTACACAGAAGAATTCTGTGAAACTTATTTCTGATCTGTGCATTCACCTAACAGAGTTAAACCATACTTTTGATAGAGCAGTTCTGAACACACTTTCTGTAGAAAATGCAAGTGGACATTCGGAGATCTAAGAGGGTAACAGTGGAAAAAGGAATATCTTCAAATATAAACTACACAGAAGCAATCTGTGAAACTACATTCTGTTCTGTGCATTCAACTAACAGAGTTGAACCTTAATTTTGATTGAGCAGTTCTGAAACACTCTTTCTGTAGAAACTGTAATTGGATTTCTGAACGCTAAGAGGCCTATATTGAGAAAAATAATATCTTCAAATAAAAACTACAGAGATGCATTCTCTGAAACTTCTTTCTGTTCTGTGCATTCAGCTAACAGAATTAAACGATACATTTGATTAAGCAGTTCTGAAACACTCTTTCTGTAGAAAATGCAAGTGGACATTCGGTGTGCTAAGTTGGTAATTGTGGAAAAAGGAATATCTTCAAATAAAAACTACACAGAGGCATTCTCTGAAACTTCTTTCTGTTCTCTGCATTCAACTAACAGAGTTGAGCCTTATTTTTGAAGGAGCAGCCCTGAAACACACTTTCTGTAGAAACTGCAAGTGGACATTCCGAGCGCTACTAGGGTAATAGTGGAAAAAGGAATACCTTCAAATAAATACTACACAGAAGCAATCTGTGAAACTACTTTCTGTTCTGTGAATTCAACTAAAAGTGTTGAACCCTACTTTTCATTTTGCCGTTCTGAAACACTCTTTCTGTAGAAACTGCAATTGGATATTTGGAGCGCTAAGAGGCCTATATTTGAAAAAGGACTATCTTCAAATAAAAACTACACAGAAGCATTCTGTGAAACTTCGTACTGATATGTGCATTCAGCTAACAGAGATACACAAACTTTTGATTGAGCAGTTCTGAACACTCTTTTTGTAGAAAATGCAGGTGGACATTCGGAGCGCTAAGAGGGTAATACTGAAAAAAGGAATATATTCAAATATAAACTACACAGAAGCATTCTGTGAAGCTTCTTTCTGTTCTCTGCATTCAACTTACAGTGTTGAGCATTACTTTTGAAGGAGCAGTTCTGAAAAACACTTTGTGTAGAAACTGCCAGTGGACATTCGGAGCGCTAAGAGGGAAATATTCGAAAAAGGAATATCTTCAACTAAATACTACACAGAAGCCTTCTCTGAAACTTATTTCTGATATGTGCATATAACTAACAGAGTGAAACCATATTTTTGATTGAGCCGTTCTGAACACTCTTTATGTAGAAAATGCAAGTGGACATTCGGAGCGCTAAGAGGGTAATAGTGCAAAAAGGAATATATTCAAATATAAACTACTCAGAAGCATTCTGTGAAACTTCTTTTTGTTCTGTGCATTCAACTAACAGAGTTGAACCTTACTTTTGATTCAGCCGTTCTGAAACACTCTTTCTGTAGAAACTGCAATTTAACATACTGAGCGCTATGATGCTTATATTGGGATAAAGAATATCTTCAAATAAAAACTACACAGATGCATTCTGTGAAACTTCTTTCTTATCTGTGCATTCAGCTAACAGAGTTAAACGATACTTTTGATTTAGCAGTTCTGAAACACTCTTTCTGTAGAAAATGCAAGTGGTCATTCGGTGCACTAAGATGGTAATTGTGGAAAAGGAATATCTTCAAATAAAAACTACAAAGAGGCATTCTCTGAAACTTGTTTCTGTTCTCTGCTTTCAACTAACAGGGTTGAGCCTTATTTTTGAAGGAGCAGTCCTGAAACACTCTTTCTGTAGAAACTGCAAGTGGACATTCGGAGCGCTAAGAGGGTAATAGTGGAAAAAGGAATATCTTCAAATAAATACTACACAGAAGCATTCTGTGAAACTACTCTCTGTTCTGTGCATTCAACTAAATGAGTTGAACCCTACTTTTGATTGAGCCATTCTGAAACACTCTTTCTGTAGAAACTGCAATTGGATATTCGGAGCGCTAAGAGGCCTATATTGGAAAAAGGACTATCTTCAAATAAAAACTACACAGAAACATTCCGTGAAACTTCGTACTGATCTGTGCATTCAGCTAACAGAATTAAACCATACTTTTGATTGAGCAGTTCGGAAACACTCATTCTGTAGAAAATGCAAGTGGACATTCGGAGCGCTTAGAAGGTAATAGTGGAAAAAGGAACATCTTCAAATATAAACTACACAGAAGCATTCTATGAAACTTCTTTCTGTTCCGTTCATTCAACTAACAGATTTGAACCTTACATTTGATTAAGCAGTTCAGAAACACTCTTTCTGTAGATACTGCAATTGGACATTCTGAGCGCTAAGACTCCTATATTGGAGAAAGGAATATCTTCAAATAAAAAGTACACAGAAGCATTCTGTGAAAATTCTTTCTGATCTGTGCATTCAGCTAACAGAGTTAAACCATACTTTGGATTGAGCAGTTCTGAACACTCTTTCTGTAGAAAATGCAAGTGGACATTCGGAGCGCTGAGGGTAATACTGAAAAAGGGAATATATTCAAATATAAACTACACAGAGGCATTCTGTGAAACTCCTTTCTGTTCTCTGCATTCAACTAACAGAGTTGAGCCCTACTTTTGAAGGAGCAGTTCTGAAACACTCTTTGTTTAGAAACTGAAATTGGACATTCGGAGAGCTAAGAGGATAATAGTCGAAAAAGGAATATCTTCAACAAAATACTACACGGAAGGATTCTGTGAAACTTATTTCTGATATGTGCATTCAAATAACAGAGTAAAACCATACTTTTGATTGAGCCGTTCAGAACACACTTTCTGTAGAAAATGCAAGTGGACATTCGGAGCACTAAGAGGGTAATACTGGAAAAAGGAATATATTCAAATATAAACTACACAGAAGCATTCTGTGAAACTTCTTGCTGTTCTGTGCATTCAAGTAACAGAGTTGAACCTTACTTTTGATTGAGCCTTTCTGAAACTCTCTTTCTGTAGAAAATGCAAGTGGACATTCGGAGCGCTAAGATGGTAATAGTGGAAAAAGGAATACATTCAAATATAAACTACACAGAAGCATTCTGTGAAACTTCTTTCTGTTCTGTGCATTCAACTAACAGAGTTGAACCTTACTTTTGATTGAGCCTTCTGAAACACTCATTTTGTAGAAACGGCAATTGGACATTCTGAGCGCTAAGTGGTCTATATTGGGAAAAAGAATATCTCCAAATAAAAACTACTCAGAAGCATTCTGTGAAACTTATTTCTGATCTGTGCATTCAGCTAACAGAGTTAAACCATACTTTTGATTGAGAAGTTATGAGACACTCTTTCTGTAGAAAACGCAAGTGGACATTCGGAGCGCTAAAATTGTATTAGTGGAAAAAGGAATATCCCCAAATTAAAACAACACAGAAGCATTCTCTGAAACTCCTTTCTGTTCTCTGCATTCAACTAACAGATTTGAGCCTTACTTTGAAGGAGCTGTTCTGAAACACTCTTTGTGTAGAAACTGCCAGTGGACATTCGGAACGCTAAGAGGGTAATAGTCGAAAAAGGAATATCTATAACTAAATACTACACAGAAGCATTCTGTGAAACTTCTTTCAGTTCTGTGCATTCAACTAAACGAGTTCAACCTTACTTTTGATTGAGCCGTTCTGAAACACTCTTTCTGTAGAAAATGCAAGTGGTGATTCGGAGCGCTAAGAGGGTAATAGTGGAAAAAGGAGTATCTTCAAATATAAACTACACAGAAGCATTCTCTGAAACTTCTTTCTGTTCCGTGCATTCAACTAACAGTATTGAACCTTACTTTTGATTGAGCAGTTCTGAAACTCTCTTTCTGTAGATACTGCAATTGGACATTCTGAGCGCTAAGAGACCTATATTGGAAAAAGGAATATCTTCAAATAAAAACTACACAGAAGAATTCTGTGAAACTTCTTTCTGATCTGTGCATTCAACTAACAGAGTTAAACCATACTTTTGATAGAGCAGTTCTGAACACTCTTTCTGTAGAAAATGCAAGTGGACATTCCGAGCTCTAAGAGGGTAATAGTGGAAAAAGTAATATCGTCAAATATGAACTACAGAGAAGCATTCTGTGAAACTACTTTCTGTTCTGTGCATTGAAATAGCAGAGTTGAACCTTACTATTGAAAGAGCCATTCTGAAACACTCTTTCTGTAGAAACTGCAATTGGACAATCTGAGCACTAAGAGGCCTATATTGGGAAAAAGTATATCTTCAAATAAAAACTACACAGAAGCATTCTGTGCAACTTCTTTCTAATCTGTGCATTCAGCTAAGAGAGTTAAACCATACATTTGATTGAGCAGTTCTGAACACTCTTTCTGTAGAAAATGCAACTGGACATTTGGAGCGCTAAGAGGGTAGTAGTGGAAAAAGGAATATATTCAAATATAAACTACACAGAAGCATTCTGTGAAACTACTTTCTGTTCTGTGCATTCAACTAACAGGGTTGAACCTTACTTTTGATTGAGCCTTTCTGAAACTCTCTTTCTGTAGAAATTGCAATTGGATATTCTGAGCGCTAAGAGGCCTATATTGGTAAAAAGAATATCTTCATATAAACATTACACCGCAGCATTCTGTGAAACTTCTTTCTGTTCTGTGCATTCAGCTAACAGAGTTAAACCATTCTTTTGACTGTGTAGTTCTGAAACACTCTTTCTGTAGAAAATGCAACTGGAGATTCAGAGCGCTAAGTGGGTAATAGTGGAAAATGGAATATCTTCAAATATAAACTACACTGAAGAATTCTGTGAAACTTCTTTCTGATCTGTGCATTCACCTAACAGGGTTAAACCACACTTATGATTGAGCAGTTCTGAACACTCCTTCTGTAGAAAATGCAACTGGACATTTGGAGCGCTAAGAGGTTACTGGTGGAAAAAGGAATACCTTCAAATAAATACTACACAGAAGCATTCTGTGAAACTTCTTTCCGTTCTGTGAATTCAACTAAAAGAGTTGAACCCTACTTTTCATTGAGGCGTTCTGAAACACTTTTTCTGTAGAAACTGAAATTGGATATTCGGAGCGCTAAGAGGCCTATATTTGGGAAAGGACTATCTTCAAATAAAAACTAGACAGAAACATTCTGTGAAACTTCGTACTGATCTGTGCATTCAGCTAACAGAGTTAAACCATACTTTTGATTGAGCAGTTCGGAAACACACTTTCTGTAGAAAATGCAAGTGGACATTCGGAGAGCTTAGAAGGTAATAGTGGAAAAAAGAATATCTTCAAATATAAACTACACAGAATCATTCTCTGAAACTTCTTTCTGTTCTGTTCATTCAACTAAAAGAGTTGAACCTTACTTTTGATTGAGCCTTTCTGAAACACTCGCTCTGTAGAAACTGCAATTGGACATTCTGTGCGCTAAGAGGCCTATATTGGTAAAAAGAATAACTTCATATAAACACTACACAGCAGCAATCTGTGAAACTTCTTTCTGATCTGTGCATTCAGCTAACAGAGTTTAACCATACTTTTGATTGAGCAGTTCTGAAACACTCTTTCTGTAGAAAATGCAACTGGACATTCAGAGCGCTAAGTGGGTAATCGTGGAAAATGGAATATCTTCAAATATAAACTACACAGAAAAATTCTGTGAAACTTATTTGTGATCTGTGCATTCACCTAAAGAGTTAAAACATACTTTTGATAGAGCAGTTCTGAACACACTTTCTGTAGAAAATGCAAGTGGACATTCTGAGCTCTAAGAGGGTAACAGTGGAAAAAGGAATATCTTCAAATATAAACTACACAGAATCATTCGGTGAAACTTCTTTCTGATCTGTGCATTCAGCTAACAGAGTTAAACCATACTTTTGATTGAGCAGATCAGAACACTCTTTCTGTAGAAAATGCAACTGGACATTTGGTGCGCTAAGAGCGTAGTAGTGGAAAAAGGAATATATTCAAATATAAACAACACAGAAGCATTCTGTGAAACTTCTTTCTGATCTGAGCATTCAGCAAACAGAGCTAAACCATACTTTTGATTGAGCAGTTTTGAAACACTCTGTCTGTAGAAAATGCAACTGGACATTCGTAGCGCTAAGTGGGTATAGTGGAAAAAAGAATATGTTCACATATAAACTACACAGAAGCATTGTATGAAACTTCTTTCTGTTCTGTGCATTCAACTAACAGAGTTGAACCTTACTTTTGATTGAGCCGTTCTGAAACACTCTTTCTGTAGAAACTGCAATTGGACATTCTGAGCGCTAGGAGGCCTATATTGGGAAAAAGAATGTCTACAAATAAAAACTACACAGAAGAATTGTGTGAAACTTCGTTCTGTTCTGTTTGTTCAACTAAAAGAGTTGAACTTAGTTTTGATTGAGCCGTTCTGAAACACTCTTTCTGTAGAAAATGCAAGTGGAGATTCGGAGCGCTAAGAGGGTAATAGTGGAAAAAGGAATGTCTCCAAATATAAACTACACAGAATCATTCTGTGAAACTTCTTTCTGATCTGTGCATTCAGCTAACAGAGTTAAACCATACTTTTGATTGAGCAGATCAGAACACTCTTTCTGTAGAAAATGCAACTGGACATTTGGAGCGCTAAGAGCGTAGTAGTGGAAAAAGGAATATATTCAAATATAAACAACACAGAAGCATTCTGTGAAACTTCTTTCTGATCTGAGCATTCAGCTAACAGAGCTAAACCATACTTTTGATTGAGCAGTTTTGAAACACTCTGTCTGTAGAAAATGCAACTGGACATTCGTAGCGCTAAGTGGGTATAGTGGAAAAAAGAATATGTTCACATATAAACTACACAGAAGCATTGTATGAAACTTCTTTCTGTTCTGTGCATTCAACTAACGGAGTTGAACCTTACTTTTGATTGAGCCTTTCTGAAACACTCTTTCTGTAGAAAGTGCAATTGGACATTCTGAGCACTAAGAGGCCTATATTGGGAAAAAGAATATCTACAAATAAAAACTACACAGAAGCATTCTGTGAAACTTCTTTCTGTTCTGTGCATTCAGCTAAGAGAGTTGAACCTTACATTTGATTTAGCCGTTCTGAAACACTCTTTCTGTAGAAAATGCAATTGGACATTCTGAGCGCTAAGAGGCCTACATTGGGAAAAATAATATCTTCAAATAAAAACTACACAGAAGCATTGTGTGAAACTAATTTCTGATATGTTCATTAAGCTAACAGAGTTAAACCATACTTTTGATTGCGCAGTTCTGAACACTCTTTCTGTAGAAAATGCAAGTGGACATTCGGAGCGCTAAGAGGGTAATAGTGGAAAAAGGAATATATTCAAATATAAACTACACAGTAGCATTCTGTGAAAATTCTTTCTGTTCTGTGCATTCAACTAACAGAATTGAACCTTACTTTTGATTGAGCCGTTCTGAAACACTCTTTCTGTAGAAACTGCAATTGGACATGCTAAGCGCTAAGAGGCCTACATTGGGAAAAAGAATATCTTCAAATAAAAACTACACAGATGCATTCTGTGAAACTTATTTCTGATCTGTAAATTCAGTTAACAGAGATAAAACATATTTTTGATTGAGCAGTTATGAAACACTCTTTTTGTAGAAAATGCAAGTGGAGATTCGGAGCGCTAAGGGGGTAATAGTGGAAAAAAGAATATGTTCAAATATAAACTACACAGAAGCATTGTATGAAACTTCTTTCTGTTCTGTGCATTCAACTAACAGAGTTGAACCTTACTTTTGATTGAGCCGTTCTGAAACACTCTTTCTGTAGAAACTGCAATTGGACATTCTGAGCGCTAGGAGGCCTATATTGGGAAAAAGAATGTCTACATATAAAAACTACACAGAAGTATTGTGTGAAACTTCTTTCTTTTCTGTTTGTTCAACTAAAAGAGTTGAACCTTAGTTTTGATTGAGCCGTTCTGAAACACTCTTTCTGTAGAAAATGCAAGTGGAGATTCGGAGCGCTAAGAGGGTAATAGTGGAAAAAGGAATGTCTTCAAATATAAACTACACAGAATCATTCGGTGAAACTTCTTTCTGATCTGTGCATTCAGCTAACAGAGTTAAACCATACTTTTGATTGAGCAGTTCTGAACACTCTTTCTGTAGAAAATGCAACTGGACATTTGGAGCGCTAAGAGCGTAGTAGTGGAAAAAGGAATATATTCAAATATAAACTACACAGAAGCATTCTGTGAAACTTCTTTCTGATCTGAGCATTCAGCTAACAGAGTTAAACCATACTTTTGATTGAGCAATTTTGAAACACTCTGTCTGTAGAAAATGCAACTGGACATTCGTAGCGCTAAGTGGGTAATAGTGGAAAAAAGAATATGTTCAAATATAAACTACCCAGAAGCATTCTGTGAAACTTCTTGCCGTTCTGTGCATTCAACTAACAGAGTTGAACCTTACTTTTGATTGAGCCGTTCTGAAACACTCTTTCTGTAGAAACTGCAATTGGACATTCTGAGCGCTAAGAGGCCTATATTGGGAAAAAGAATGTCTACAAATAAAAACTACACAGAAGAATTGTGTGAAACTTCTTTCTGTTCTGTTTGTTCAACTAAAAGAGTTGAACCTTAGTTTTGATTGAGCCGTTCTGAAACACTCTTTCTGTAGAAAATGCAAGTGGAGTTTCGGAGCGCTAAGAGGGTAATAGTGGAAAAAGGAATGTCTCCAAATATAAACTACACAGAATCATTCTGTGAAACTTCTTTCTGATCTGTGCATTCAGCTAACAGAGTTAAACCATACTTTTGATTGAGCAGATCTGAACACTCTTTCTGTAGAAAATGCAACTGGACATTTGGAGCGCTAAGAGAGTAGTAGTGGAAAAAGGAATATATTCAAATATAAATTACACAGAAGCATTCTGTGAAACTTCTTTCTGATCTGAGCATTCAGCTAACAGAGTTAAACCATACTTTTGATTGAGCAGTTTTGAAACACTCTGTCTGTAGAAAATGCAACTGGACATTCGTAGCGCTAAGTGGGTAATAGTGGAGAAAAGCATATGTTCAAATATAAATGACACAGAAGCATTGTATGAAACTTCTTTCTGTTCTGTGCATTCAACTAACAGAGTTGAACCTTACTTTTGATTGAGCCGTTCTGAAACACTCTTTCTGTAGAAACTGCAATTGGACATGCTAAGCGCTAAGAGGCCTACATTGGGAAAAAGAATATCTTCAAATAAAAACTACACAGATGCATTCTGTGAAAATTATTTCTGATCTGTAAATTCAGTTAACAGAGATAAAACATATTTTTGATTGAGCCGTTATGAAACACTCTTTTTGTAGAAAATGCAAGTGGAGATTCGGAGCGCTAAGATGGTAATAGTGGAAAAAGGAATGTCTTCAAATATAAACTACACAGAATCATTCTGTGAAACTTCTTTCTGATCTGTGCATTCAGCTAACATAGTTAAACCATACTTTTAATTCAGCAGATGTGAACACTCTTTCTGTAGAAAATGCAACTGGACATTTGGAGCGCTAAGAGAGTAGTAGTGGAAAAAGGAATATATTCAAATATAAACTACACAGAAGCATTCTGTGAAACTTCTTTCGGATCTGAGCATTCAGCTAACAGAGTTAAACCATACTTTTGATTGAGCAGTTTTGAAACACTCTGTCTGTAGAAAATGCAACTGGACATTCGTAGCGCTAAGTGGGTAATAGTGGAGAAAAGAATATTTTCAAATATAAACTACACAGAAGCATTGTATGAAACTTCTTTCGGTTCTGTGCATTCAACTAACAGAGTTGAACCTTACTTTTGATTGAACCTTTCTGAAACACTCTTTCTGTAGAACTGCAATTGGACATTCTGAGCGCTAAGAGGCCTCTATTGGGAAAAATAATATCTTCAAAGAAAAACTACACAGAAGCATTGAGTGAAACTTATTTCTGATATGTTAATTAAGCTAACAGAGTTAAACCATAGTTTTGATTGCGCAGTTCTGAACACTCTTTCTGTAGAAAATGCAAGTGGACATTCGGAGCGCTAAGAGGGTAATTGTGGAAAAAGGAATATATTCAAATATAAACTACACAGTAGCATTCTGTGAAAACTCTTACTGTTCTGCGCATTCAGCTAACAGAGTTGAACCTTACTTTTGATTGAGCCGTTCTGAAACACTCTTTCTGGAGAAACTGCAATTGGACATGCTAAGCGCTAAGAGGCCTACATTGGGAAAAAGAATATCTTCAAATAAAAACTACACAGATGCATTCTGTGAAACTTATTTCTGGTCTGTAAATTCAGTTAACAGAGATAAAACATATTTTTGATTGAGCAGTTATGAAACACTCTTTTTGTAGAAAATGCAAGTGGAGATTCGGAGCGCTAAGAGGGTAATAGTGGAAAAAGGAATGTCTTCAAATATAAACTACACAGAATCATTCGGTGAAACTTCTTTCTGATCTGTGCATTCAGCTAACAGAGTTAAACCATACTTTTGATTGAGCAGATCTGAACACTCTTTCTGTAGAAAATGCAACTGGACATTTGGAGCGCTAAGAGCGTAGTAGTGGAAAAAGGAATATATTCAAATATAAACTACACAGAAGCATTCTGTGAAACTTATTTCTGATCTGAGCATTCAGCTAACAGAGTTAAACCATACCTTTGATTGAGTAGTTTTGAAACACTCTGTCTGTAGAAAATGCAACTGGACATTCGTAGCGCTAAGTGGGTAATAGTGGAAAAAAGAATATGTTCAAATATAAACTACACAGAAGCATTCTGTGAAACTTCTTGCTGTTCTGTGCATTCAACTAACAGAGTTGAACCTTACTTTTGATTTAGCCGTTCTGAAACACTCTTTCTGTAGAAACTGCAATTGGACATTCTGAGCGCTAAGAGGCCTATATTGGGAAAAAGAATGTCTACAAATAAAAACTACACAGAAGAATTGTGTGAAACATCTTTCTGTTCTGTTTGTTCAACTAAAAGAGTTGAACCTTAGTTTTGATTGAGCCGTTCTGAAACACTCTTTCTGTAGAAAATGCAGGTGGAGATTCGGAGCGCTAAGAGGGTAATAGTGGAAAAAGGAATGTCTCCAAATATAAACTACACAGAATCATTCTGTGAAACAACTTTCTGATCTGTGCATTCAGCTAACAGACTTAAACCATACTTTTGATTCAGCAGATCTGAACACTCTTTCTGTAGAAAATGCAACTGGACATTTGGAGCGCTAAGAGAGTAGTAGTGGAAAAAGGAATATATTCAAATATAAACTACACAGAAGCATTCTGTGAAACTTCTTTCTGATCTGAGCATTCAGCTAATAGAGTTAAACCATACTTTTGATTGAGCAGTTTTGAAACAATCTGTCTGTAGAAAATGCAACTGGACATTCGTAGCGCTAAGTGGGTAATAGTGGAGAAAAGAATATGTTCAAATATAAACTACACAGAAGCATTGTATGAAACTTCTTTCTGTTCTGTGCATTCAACTAACAGAGTTGAACCTTAGTTTTGATTGAGCTTTTCTGAAACACTCTTTCTGTAGAAACTGCAATTGGACATTCTGAGCGCTAAGAGGCCTCTATTGGGAAAAATAATATCTTCAAATAAAAACTACACAGAAGCATTGTGTGAAACTTATTTCTGATATGTTCATTAAGCTAACAGAGTTAAACCATACTTTTGATTGCGCAGTTCTGAACACTCTTTCTGTAGAAAAGGCAAGTGGACATTCGGAGCGCTAAGAGGGTAATAGTGGAAAAAGGAATATATTCAAATATAAACTACACAGTAGCATTCTGTGAAAACTCTTACTGTTCTGTGCATTCAGCTAACAGAGTTGAACCTTACTTTTGATTGAGCCGTTCTGAAACACTCTTTCTGTAGAAACTGCAATTGGACATGCTAAGGGCTAAGAGGCCTACATTGGGAAAAAGAATATCTTCAAATAAAAATTACACAGATGCATTCTGTGAAACTTATTTCTGATTTGTAAATTCAGTTAACAGAGATAAAACATATTTTTGATTGAGCAGTTATGAAACACTCTTTTTGTAGAAAATGCAAGTGGAGATTCGGAGCGCTAAGAGGGTAATAGTGGAAAAAGGAATGTCTTCAAATATAAACTACACAGAATCATTCGGTGAAACTTCTTTCTGATCTGTGCATTCAGCTAACAGAGTTAAACCATCCTTTGATTGAGCAGATCTGAACACTCTTTCTGTAGAAAATGCAACTGGACATTTGGAGCGCTAAGAGCGTAGTAGTGGAAAAAGGAATATATTCAAATATAAACTACACAGAAGCATTCTGTGAAACTTCTTTCTGATCTGAGCATTCAGCTAACAGAGTTAAACCATACTTTTGATTGAGCAATTTTGAAACACTCTGTCTGTACAAAATGCAACTGGACATTCGTAGCGCTAAGTGGGTAATAGTGGAAAAAAGAATATGTTCAAATATAAACTACCCAGAAGCATTCTGTGAAACTTCTTGCTGTTCTGTGCATTCAACTAACAGAGTTGAACCTTACTTTTGATTGAGCCGTTCTGAAACACTCTTTCTGTAGAAACTGCAATTGGACATTCTGAGCGCTAAGAGGCCTATATTGGGAAAAAGAATGTCTACAAATAAAAACTACACAGAAGAATTGTGTGAAACTTCTTTCTGTTCTGTTTGTTCAACTAAAAGAGTTGAACCTTAGTTTTGATTGAGCCGTTCTGAAACACTCTTTCTGTAGAAAATGCAAGTGGAGATTCGGAGCGCTAAGAGGGTAATAGTGGAAAAAGGAATGTCTCCAAATATAAACTACACAGAATCATTCTGTGAAACTTCTTTCTGATCTGTGCATTCAGCTAACAGAGTTAAACCATACTTTTGATTCAGCAGATCTGAACACTCTTTCTGTAGAAAATGCAACTGGACATTTGGAGCGCTAAGAGAGTAGTAGTGGAAAAAGGAATATATTCATATATAAATTACACAGAAGCATTCTGTGAAACATTTTCTGATCTGAGCATTCAGCTAACAGAGTTAAACCATACTTTTGATTGAGCAGTTTTGAAACACTCTGTCTGTAGAAAATGCAACTGGACATTCGTAGCGCTAAGAGGGTAAGAGTGGAGAAAAGCATATGTTCAAATATAAACTACACAGAAGCATTGTATGAAACTTCTTTCTGTTCTGTGCATTCAACTAACAGAGTTGAACCTTACTTTTGATTGAGCCGTTCTGAAACACTCTTTCTGTAGAAACTGCAATTGGACATGCTAAGCGCTAAGAGGCCTACATTGGGAAAAAGAATATCTTCAAATAAAAACTACACAGATGCATTCTGTGAAACTTATTTCTGATCTGTAAATTCAGTTAACAGAGATAAAACATATTTTTGATTGAGCAGTTATGAAACACTCTTTTTGTAGAAAATGCAAGTGGAGATTCGGAGCGCTAAGAGGGTAATAGTGGAAAAAGGAATGTCTTCAAATATAAACTACACAGAATCATTCGTTGAAACTTCTTTCTGATCTGTGCATTCAGCTAACAGAGTTAAACCATACTTTTGATTGAGCAGATCTGAACACTCTTTCTGTAGAAAATGCAACTGGACATTTGGAGCGCTAAGAGCGTAGTAGTGGAAAAAGGAATATATTCAAATATAAACTACACAGAAGCATTCTGTGAAACTTCTTTCTCATCTGAGCATTCAGCTAACAGAGTTAAACCATACCATTCATTGAGCAGTTTTGAAACACTCTGTCTGTAGAAAATGCAACTGGACATTCGTAGCGCTAAGTGGGTAATAGTGGAAAAAAGAATATGTTCAAATATAAACTACACAGAAGCATTCTGTGAAACTTCTTGCTGTTCGGTGCATTCAACTAACAGAGTTGAACCTTACTTTTGATTGAGCCGTTCTGAAACACTCTTTCTGTAGAAACTGCAATTGGACATTCTGAGCGCTAAGAGGCCTATATTGGGAAAAAGAATGTCTACAAATAAAAACTACACAGAAGAATTGTGTGAAACATCTTTCTGTTCTGTTTGTTCAACTAAAAGAGTTGAACCTTAGTTTTGATTGAGCCGTTCTGAAACACTCTTTCTGTAGAAAATGCAAGTGGAGATTCGGAGCGCTAAGAGGGTAATAGTGGAAAAAGGAATGTCTCCAAATATAAACTACACAGAATCATTCTGTGAAACAACTTTCTGATCTGTGCATTCAGCTAACAGACTTAAACCATACTTTTGATTCAGCAGATCTGAACACTCTTTCTGTAGAAAATGCAACTGGACATTTGGAGCGCTAAGAGAGTAGTAGTGGAAAAAGGAATATATTCAAATATAAACTACACAGAAGCATTCTGTGAAACTTCTTTCTGATCTGAGCATTCAGCTAATAGAGTTAAACCATACTTTTGATTGAGCAGTTTTGAAACAATCTGTCTGTAGAAAATGCAACTGGACATTCGTAGCGCTAAGTGGGTAATAGTGGAGAAAAGAATATGTTCAAATATAAACTACACAGAAGCATTGTATGAAACTTCTTTCTGTTCTGTGCATTCAACTAACAGAGTTGAACCTTAGTTTTGATTGAGCTTTTCTGAAACACTCTTTCTGTAGAAACTGCAATTGGACATTCTGAGCGCTAAGAGGCCTCTATTGGGAAAAATAATATCTTCAAATAAAAACTACACAGAAGCATTGTGTGAAACTTATTTCTGATATGTTCATTAAGCTAACAGAGTTAAACCATACTTTTGATTGCGCAGTTCTGAACACTCTTTCTGTAGAAAAGGCAAGTGGACATTCGGAGCGCTAAGAGGGTAATAGTGGAAAAAGGAATATATTCAAATATAAACTACACAGTAGCATTCTGTGAAAACTCTTACTGTTCTGTGCATTCAGCTAACAGAGTTGAACCTTACTTTTGATTGAGCCGTTCTGAAACACTCTTTCTGTAGAAACTGCAATTGGACATGCTAAGGGCTAAGAGGCCTACATTGGGAAAAAGAATATCTTCAAATAAAAATTACACAGATGCATTCTGTGAAACTTATTTCTGATTTGTAAATTCAGTTAACAGAGATAAAACATATTTTTGATTGATCAGTTATGAAACACACTTTTTGTAGAAAATGCAAGTGGAGATTCGGAGCGCTAAGAGGGTAATAGTGGAAAAAGGAATGTCTTCAAACATAAACTACACAGAATCATTCGGTGAAACTTCTTTCTGATCTGTGCATTCAGCTAACAGAGTTAAACCATACTTTTGATTGAGCAGATCTGAACACTCTTTCTGTAGAAAATGCAACTGGACATTTGGAGCGCTAAGAGCGTAGTAGTGGAAAAAGGAATATATTCAAATATAAACTACACAGAAGCATTCTGTGAAACTTCTTTCTGATCTGAGCATTCAGCTAACAGAGTTAAACCATACTTTTGATTGAGCAATTTTGAAACACTCTGTCTGTACAAAATGCAACTGGACATTCGTAGCGCTAAGTGGGTAATAGTGGAAAAAAGAATATGTTCAAATATAAACTCCCCAGAAGCATTCTGTGAAACTTCTTGCTGTTCTGTGCATTCAACTAACAGAGTTGAACCTTACTTTTGATTGAGCTGTTCTGAAACACTCTTTCTGTAGAAACTGCAATTTTACATTCTGAGCGCTAAGAGGCCTATATTGGGAAAAAGAATGTCTACAAATAAAAACTACACAGAAGAATTGTGTGAAACTTCTTTCTGTTCTGTTTGTTCAACTAAAAGAGTTGAACCTTAGTTTTGATTGAGCCGTTCTGAAACACTCTTTCTGTAGAAAATGCAAGTGGAGATTCGGAGCGCTAAGAGGGTAATAGTGGAAAAAGGAATGTCTCCAAATATAAACTACACAGAATCATTCTGTGAAACTTCTTTCTGATCTGTGCATTCAGCTAACAGAGTTAAACCATACTTTTGATTCAGCAGATCTGAACACTCTTTCTGTAGAAAATGCAACTGGACATTTGGAGCGCTAAGAGAGTAGTAGTGGAAAAAGGAATATATTCAAATATAAACTACACAGAAGCATTCTGTGAAACTTCTTTCTGATCTGAGCATTCAGCTAATAGAGTTAAACCATACTTTTGATTCAGCAGTTTTGAAACAATCTGTCTGTAGAAAATGCAACTGGACATTCGTAGCGCTAAGTGGGTAATAGTGGAGAAAAGAATATGTTCAAATATAAACTACACAGAAGCATTGTATGAAACTTCTTTCTGTTCTGTGCATTCAACTAACAGAGTTGAACCTTACTTTTGATTGAGCCTTTCTGAAACACTCTTTCTGTAGAAACTGCAATTGGACATTCTGAGCGCTAAGAGGCCTCTATTGGGAAAAATAATATCTTCAAATAAAAACTACCCAGAAGCATTGTGTGAAACTTATTTCTGATATGTTCATTAAGCTAACAGAGTTAAACCATACTTTTGATTGCGCAGTTCTGAACACTCTTTCTGTAGAAAATGCAAGTGGACATTCGGAGCGCTAAGAGGGTAATAGTGGAAAAAGGAATATATTCAAATATAAACTACACAGTAGCATTCTGTGAAAACTCTTACTGTTCTGTGCATTCAGCTAACAGTTTTGAACCTTACTTTTGATTGAGCCGTTCTGAAACACTCTTTCTGTAGAAACTGCAATTGGACATGCTAAGCGCTAAGAGGCCTACATTGGGAAAAAGAATATCTTCAAATAAAAACTACACAGATGCATTCTGTGAAACTTATTTCTGATCTGTAAATTCAGTTAACAGAGATAAAACATATTTTTGATTGAGCAGTTATGAAACACTCTTTTTGTAGAAAATGCAAGTGGAGATTCGGAGCGCTAAGAGGGTAATAGTGGAAAAAGGAATGTCTTCAAATATAAACTACACAGAATCATTCGGTGAAACTTCTTTCTGATCTGTGCATTCAGCTAACAGAGTTAAACCATACTTTTGATTGAGCAGATCTGAACACTCTTTCTGTAGAAAATGCAACTGGACATTTGGAGCGCTAAGAGCGTAGTAGTGGAAAAAGGAATATATTCAAATATAAACTACACAGAAGCATTCTGTGAAACTCCTTTCTGATCTGAGCATTCAGCTAACAGAGTTAAACCATACATTTGATTGAGCAGTTTTGAAACACTCTGTCTGTAGAAAATGCAACTGGACATTCGTTGCGCTAAGTGGGTAATAGTGGAAAAAAGAATATGTTCAAATATAAACTACACAGAAGCATTCTGTGAAACTTCTTGCTGTTCTGTGCATTCAACTAACAGAGTTGAACCTTACTTTTGATTGAGCCGTTCTGAAACACTCTTTCTGTAGAAACTGCAATTGGACATTCTGAGCGCTAAGAGGCCTATATTGGGAAAAAGAATGCCTACAAATAAAAACTACCCAGAAGAATTGTGTGAAACTTCTTTCTGTTCTGTTTGTTCAACTAAAAGAGTTGAACCTTAGTTTTGATTGAGCCGTTCTGAAACACTCTTTCTGTAGAAAACGCAAGTGGAGATTCGGAGCGCTAAGAGGGTAATAGTGGAAAAAGGAATGTCTCCAAATATAAACTACACAGAATCATTCTGTGAAACTTCTTTCTGATCTGTGCATTCAGCTAACAGAGTTAAACCATACTTTTGATTGAGCAGATCTGAACACTCTTTCTGTAGAAAATGCAACTGGACATTTGGAGCGCTAAGAGAGTAGTAGTGGAAAAAGGAATATATTCAAATATAAACTACACAGAAGCATTCTGTGAAACTTCTTTCTGATCTGTGCATTCAGCTAATAGAGTTAAACCATAATTTGATTGAGCAGTTTTGAAACACTCTGTCTGTAGAAAATGCAACTGGATATTCGTAGCTCTAAGTGGGTAATAGTGGAGAAAAGAATATGTTCAAATATAAACTACACAGAAGCATTGTATGAAACTTCTTTCTGTTCTGTGCATTCAACTAACAGAGTTGAACCTTACTTTTGATTGAGCCTTTCTGAAACACTCTTTCTGTAGAAACTGCAATTGGACATTCTGAGCGCTAAGAGGCCTCTATTGGGAAAAATAATATCTTCAAATAAAAACTACACAGAAGCATTGTGTGAAACTTATTTCTGATATGTTCATTAAGCTAACAGAGTTAAACCATACTTTTGATTGCGCAGTTCTGAACACTATTTCTGTAGGAAATGCAAGTGGACATTCGGAGCGCTAAGAGGGTAATAGTGGAAAAAGGAATATATTCAAATATAAACTACACAGTAGCATTCTGTGAAAACTCTTACTGTTCTGTGCATTCAGCTAACAGATTTGAACCTTACTTTTGATTGAGCCGTTCTGAAACACTCTTTCTGTAGAAACTGCAATTGGACATGCTAAGCGCTAAGAGGCCTACATTGGGAAAAAGAATATCTTCAAATAAAAACTACACAGATGCATTCTGTGAAACTTATTTCTGATCTGTAAATTCAGTTAACAGAGATAAAACATATTTTTGATTGAGCAGTTATGAAACACTCTTTTTGTAGAAAATGCAAGTGGAGATTCGGAGCGCTAAGAGGGTAATAGTGGAAAAAGGAATGTCTTCAAATATAAACTACACAGAATCATTCGGTGAAACTTCTTTCTGATCTGTGCATTCAGCTAACAGAGTTAAACCATACTTTTGATTGAGCAGATCTGAACACTCTTTCTGTAGAAAATGCAACTGGACATTTGGAGCGCTAAGAGCGTAGTAGTGGAAAAAGGAATATATTCAAATATAAACTACACAGAAGCATTCTGTGAAACTTATTTCTGATCTGAGCATTCAGCTAACAGAGTTAAACCATAATTTTGATTGAGCAGTTTTGAAACACTCTGTCTGTAGAAAATGCAACTGCACATTCGTAGCGCTAAGTGGGTAATAGTGGAAAAAAGAATATGTTCAAATATAAACTACACAGAAGCATTCTGTGAAACTTCTTGCTGTTCTGTGCATTCAACTAACAGAGTTGAACCTTACTTTTGATTGAGCCGTTCTGAAACACTCTTTCTGTAGAAACTGCAATTGGACATTCTGAGCGCTAACAGGCCTATATTGGGAAAAAGAATGTCTACAAATAAAAACTACACTGAAGAATTGTGTGAAACTTCTTTCTGTTCTGTTTGTTCAACTAAAAGAGTTGAACCTTAGTTTTGATTGAGCCGTTCTGAAACACTCTTTCTGTAGAAAATGCAAGTGGAGATTCGGAGCGCTAAGAGGGTAATAGTGGAAAAAGGAATGTCTCCAAATATAAACTACACAGAATCATTCTGTGAAACTTCTTTCTGATCTGTGCATTCAGCTAACAGAGTTAAACCATACTTTTGATTGAGCAGATCTGAACACTCTTTCTGTAGAAAATGCAACTGGACATTTGGAGCGCTAAGAGAGTAGTAGTGGAAAAAGGAATATATTCAAATATAAACTACACAGAAGCATTCTGTGAAACTTCTTTCTGATCTGAGCATTCAGCTAACAGTGTTAAACCATACTTTTGATTGAGTAGTTTTGAAACACTCTGTCTGAAGAAAATGCAACTGGACATTCGTAGCGCTAAGTGGGTAACAGTGGAGAAAAGAATATGTTCAAATATAAACTACACAGAAGCATTGTATGAAACTTCTTTCTGTTCTGTGCATTCAACTAACAGAGTTGAACCTTACTTTTGATTGAGCCTTTCTGAAACACTCTTTCTGTAGAAACTGCAATTGGACATTCTGAGCGCTAAGAGGCCTCTATTGGGAAAAATAATATCTTCAAATAAAAACTACACAGAAGCATTGTGTGAAACTTATTTCTGATATGTTCATTAAGCTAACAGAGTTAAACCATACTTTTGATTGCGCAGTCTGAACACTCTTTCTGTAGAAAATGCAAGTGGACATTCGGAGCGCTAAGAGGGTAATAGTGGAAAAAGGAATATATTCAAATATAAACTACACAGTAGCATTCTGTGAAAACTCTTACTGTTCTGTGCATTCAGCTAACAGAGTTGAACCTTACTTTTGATTGAGCCGTTCTGAAACACTCTTTCTGCAGAAACTGCAATTGGACATGCTAAGCGCTAAGAGGCCTACATTGGGAAAAAGAATATCTTCAAATAAAAACTACACAGATGCATTCTGTGAAACTTATTTCTGATCTGTAAATTCAGTTAACAGAGATAAAACATATTTTTGATTGAGCAGTTATGAAACACTCTTTTTGTAGAAAATGCAAGTGGAGATTCGGAGCGCTAAGAGGGTAATAGTGGAAAAAGGAATGTCTTCATATATAAACTACACAGAATCATTCTGTGAAACTTCTTTCTGATCTGTGCATTCAGCTAACAGAGTTAAACCATACTTTTGATTGAGCAGATCTGAACACTCTTTCTGTAGAAAATGCAACTGGACATTTGGAGCGCTAAGAGAGTAGTAGTGGAAAAAGGAATATATTCAAATATAAACTACACAGAAGCATTCTGTGAAACTTCTTTCTGATCTGAGCATTCAGCTAACAGAGTTAAACCATAATTTTGATTGAGCAGTTTTGAAACACTCTGTGTGTAGAAAATGCAACTGGACATTCGTAGCGCTAAGTGGGTAATAGAGGAGAAAGAATATGTTCAAATATAAACTACACAGAAGCATTGTATGAAACTTCTTTCTGTTCTGTGCATTCAACTAACAGAGTTGAACCTTACATTTGATTGAGCCTTTCTGAAACACTCTTTCTGTAGAAACTGCAATTGGACATTCTGAGCGCTAAGAGGCCTCTATTGGGAAAAATAATATCTTCAAATAAAAACTACACAGAAGCATTGTGTGAAACTTATTTCTGATATGTTCATTAAGCTAACAGATTTAAACCATACTTTTGATTGCGCAGTCTGAACACTCTTTCTGTAGAAAATGCAAGTGGACATTCGGAGCGCTAAGAGGGTAATAGTGGAAAAAGGAATATATTCAAATATAAACTACACAGTAGCATTCTGTGAAAACTCTTACTGTTCTGTGCATTCAGCTAACAGAGTTGAACCTTACTTTTGATTGAGCCGTTCTGAAACACTCTTTCTGTAGAAACTGCAATTGGACATGCTAAGCGCTAAGAGGCCTACATTGGGAAAAAGAATATCTTCAAATAAAAACTACACAGATGCATTCTGTGAAACTTATTTCTGATCTGTAAATTCAGTTAACAGAGATAAAACATATTTTTGATTGAGCAGTTATGAAACACTCTTTTTGTAGAAAATGCAAGTGGAGATTCGGAGCGCTAAGAGGGTAATAGTGGAAAAAGGAATGTCTTCATATATAAACTACACAGAATCATTCTGTGAAACTTCTTTCTGATCTGTGCATTCAGGTAACAGAGTTAAACCATACTTTTGATTGAGCAGATCTGAACACTCTTTCTGTAGAAAATGCAACTGTACATTTGGAGCGCTAAGAGAGTAGTAGTGGAAAAAGGAATATATTCAAATATAAACTACACAGAAGCATTCTGTGAAACTTCTTTCTGATCTGAGCATTCAGCTAACAGAGTTAAACCATAATTTTGATTGAGCAGTTTTGAAACACTCTGTGTGTAGAAAATGCAACTGGACATTCGTAGCGCTAAGTGGGTAATAGAGGAGAAAGAATATGTTCAAATATAAACTACACAGAAGCATTGTATGAAACTTCTTTCTGTTCTGTGCATTCAACTAACAGAGTTGAACCTTACTAAAGATTGAGCCTTTCTGAAACACTCTTTCTGTAGAAACTGCAATTGGACATTCTTAGCGCTAAGAGGCCTCTATTGGGAAAAATAATATCTTCAAATTAAAACTACACAGAAGCATTGTGTGAAACTTATTTCTGATATGTTCATTAAGCTAACAGAGTTAAACCATACTTTTGATTGCGCAGTTCTGAACACTCTTTCTGTAGAAAATGCAAGTGGACATTCGGAGTGCTAAGAGGGTAATAGTGGAAAAAGGAATATATTCAAATATAAACTACACAGTAGCATTCTGTGAAAACACTTACTGTTCTGTGCATTCAGCTAACAGAGTTGAACCTTACTTTTGATTGAGCCGTTCTGAAACACTCTTTCTGTAGAAACTGCAATTGGACATGCTAAGCGCTAAGAGGCCTACATTGGGAAAAAGAATATCTTCAAATAAAAACTACACAGATGCATTCTGTGAAACTTATTTCTGATCTGTAAATTCAGTTAACAGAGATAAAACATATTTTTGATTGAGCAGTTATGAAACACTCTTTTTGTAGAAAATGCAAGTGGAGATTCGGAGCGCTAAGAGGGTAATAGTGGAAAAAGGAATGTCTTCAAATATAAACTACACAGAATCATTCGGTGAAACTTCTTTCTGATCTGTGCATTCAGCTAACAGAGTTAAACCATACTTTTGATTGAGCAGATCTGAACACTCTTTCTGTAGAAAATGCAACTGGACATTTGGAGCGCTAAGAGCGTAGTAGTGGAAAAAGGAATATATTCAAATATAAACTACACAGAAGCATTCTGTGAAACTTCTTTCTGATCTGAGCATTCAGCTAACAGAGTTAAACCATAATTTTGATTGAGCAGTTTTGAAACACTCTGTCTGTAGAAAATGCAACTGCACATTCGTAGCACTAAGTGGGTAATAGTGGAAAAAAGAATATGTTCAAATATAAACTACACAGAAGCATTCTGTGAAACTTCTTGCTGTTCTGTGCATTCAACTAACAGAGTTGAACCTTACTTTTGATTGAGCCGTTCTGAAACACTCTTTCTGTAGAAACTGTAATTGGACATTCTGAGCGCTAACAGGCCTATATTGGGAAAAAGAATGTCTACAAATAAAAACTACACTGAAGAATTGTGTGAAACTCCTTTCTGTTCTGTTTGTTCAACTAAAAGAGTTGAACCTTAGTTTTGATTGAGCCGTTCTGAAACACTCTTTCTGTAGAAAATGCAAGTGGAGATTCGGAGCGCTAAGAGGGTAATAGTGGAAAAAGGAATGTCTCCAAATATAAACTACACAGAATCATTCTGTGAAACTTCTTTCTGATCTGTGCATTCAGCTAAAAGAGTTAAACCATACTTTTGATTGAGCAGATCTGAACACTCTTTCTGTAGAAAATGCAACTGGACATTTGGAGCGCTAAGAGAGTAGTAGTGGAAAAAGGAATATATTCAAATATAAACTACACAGAAGCATTCTGTGAAACTTCTTTCTGATCTGAGCATTCAGCTAACAGTGTTAAACCATACTTTTGATTGAGTAGTTTTGAAACACTCTGTCTGAAGAAAATGCAACTGGACATTCGTAGCGCTAAGTGGGTAACAGTGGAGAAAAGAATATGTTCAAATATAAACTACACAGAAGCATTGTATGAAACTTCTTTCTGTTCTGTGCATTCAACTAACAGAGTTGAACCTTACTTTTGATTGAGCCTTTCTGAAACACTCTTTCTGTAGAAACTGCAATTGGACATTCTGAGCGCTAAGAGGCCTCTATTGGGAAAAATAATATCTTCAAATAAAAACTACACAGAAGCATTGTGTGAAACTTATTTCTGATATGTTCATTAAGCTAACAGAGTTAAACCATACTTTTGATTGCGCAGTCTGAACACTCTTTCTGTAGAAAATGCAAGTGGACATTCGGAGCGCTAAGAGGGTAATAGTGGAAAAAGGAATATATTCAAATATAAACTACACAGTAGCATTCTGTGAAAACTCTTACTGTTCTGTGCATTCAGCTAACAGAGTTGAACCTTACTTTTGATTGAGCCGTTCTGAAACACTCTTTCTGCAGAAACTGCAATTGGACATGCTAAGCGCTAAGAGGCCTACATTGGGAAAAAGAATATCTTCAAATAAAAACTACACAGATGCATTCTGTGAAACTTATTTCTGATCTGTAAATTCAGTTAACAGAGATAAAACATATTTTTGATTGAGCAGTTATGAAACACTCTTTTTGTAGAAAATGCAAGTGGAGATTCGGAGCGCTAAGAGGGTAATAGTGGAAAAAGGAATGTCTTCATATATAAACTACACAGAATCATTCTGTGAAACTTCTTTCTGATCTGTGCATTCAGCTAACAGAGTTAAACCATACTTTTGATTGAGCAGATCTGAACACTCTTTCTGTAGAAAATGCAACTGGACATTTGGAGCGCTAAGAGAGTAGTAGTGGAAAAAGGAATATATTCAAATATAAACTACACAGAAGCATTCTGTGAAACTTCTTTCTGATCTGAGCATTCAGCTAACAGAGTTAAACCATAATTTTGATTGAGCAGTTTTGAAACACTCTGTGTGTAGAAAATGCAACTGGACATTCGTAGCGCTAAGTGGGTAATAGAGGAGAAAGAATATGTTCAAATATAAACTACACAGAAGCATTGTATGAAACTTCTTTCTGTTCTGTGCATTCAACTAACAGAGTTGAACCTTACATTTGATTGAGCCTTTCTGAAACACTCTTTCTGTAGAAACTGCAATTGGACATTCTGAGCGCTAAGAGGCCTCTATTGGGAAAAATAATATCTTCAAATAAAAACTACACAGAAGCATTGTGTGAAACTTATTTCTGATATGTTCATTAAGCTAACAGATTTAAACCATACTTTTGATTGCGCAGTCTGAACACTCTTTCTGTAGAAAATGCAAGTGGACATTCGGAGCGCTAAGAGGGTAATAGTGGAAAAAGGAATATATTCAAATATAAACTACACAGTAGCATTCTGTGAAAACTCTTACTGTTCTGTGCATTCAGCTAACAGAGTTGAACCTTACTTTTGATTGAGCCGTTCTGAAACACTCTTTCTGTAGAAACTGCAATTGGACATGCTAAGCGCTAAGAGGCCTACATTGGGAAAAAGAATATCTTCAAATAAAAACTACACAGATGCATTCTGTGAAACTTATTTCTGATCTGTAAATTCAGTTAACAGAGATAAAACATATTTTTGATTGAGCAGTTATGAAACACTCTTTTTGTAGAAAATGCAAGTGGAGATTCGGAGCGCTAAGAGGGTAATAGTGGAAAAAGGAATGTCTTCATATATAAACTACACAGAATCATTCTGTGAAACTTCTTTCTGATCTGTGCATTCAGGTAACAGAGTTAAACCATACTTTTGATTGAGCAGATCTGAACACTCTTTCTGTAGAAAATGCAACTGGACATTTGGAGCGCTAAGAGAGTAGTAGTGGAAAAAGGAATATATTCAAATATAAACTACACAGAAGCATTCTGTGAAACTTCTTTCTGATCTGAGCATTCAGCTAACAGAGTTAAACCATAATTTTGATTGAGCAGTTTTGAAACACTCTGTGTGTAGAAAATGCAACTGGACATTCGTAGCGCTAAGTGGGTAATAGAGGAGAAAGAATATGTTCAAATATAAACTACACAGAAGCATTGTATGAAACTTCTTTCTGTTCTGTGCATTCAACTAACAGAGTTGAACCTTACTAAAGATTGAGCCTTTCTGAAACACTCTTTCTGTAGAAACTGCAATTGGACATTCTTAGCGCTAAGAGGCCTCTATTGGGAAAAATAATATCTTCAAATTAAAACTACACAGAAGCATTGTGTGAAACTTATTTCTGATATGTTCATTAAGCTAACAGAGTTAAACCATACTTTTGATTGCGCAGTTCTGAACACTCTTTCTGTAGAAAATGCAAGTGGACATTCGGAGCGCTAAGAGGGTAATAGTGGAAAAAGGAATATATTCAAATATAAACTACACAGTAGCATTCTGTGAAAACACTTACTGTTCTGTGCATTCAGCTAACAGAGTTGAACCTTACTTTTGATTGAGCCGTTCTGAAACACTCTTTCTGTAGAAACTGCAATTGGACATGCTAAGCGCTAAGAGGCCTACATTGGGAAAAAGAATATCTTCAAATAAAAACTACACAGATGCATTCTGTGAAACTTATTTCTGATCTGTAAATTCAGTTAACAGAGATAAAACATATTTTTGATTGAGCAGTTATGAAACACTCTTTTTGTAGAAAATGCAAGTGGAGATTCGGAGCGCTAAGAGGGTAATAGTGGAAAAAGGAATGTCTTCAAATATAAACTACACAGAATCATTCGGTGAAACTTCTTTCTGATCTGTGCATTCAGCTAACAGAGTTAAACCATACTTTTGATTGAGCAGATCTGAACACTCTTTCTGTAGAAAATGCAACTGGACATTTGGAGCGCTAAGAGCGTAGTAGTGGAAAAAGGAATATATTCAAATATAAACTACACAGAAGCATTCTGTGAAACTTCTTTCTGATCTGAGCATTCAGCTAACAGAGTTAAACCATAATTTTGATTGAGCAGTTTTGAAACACTCTGTCTGTAGAAAATGCAACTGCACATTCGTAGTGCTAAGTGGGTAATAGTGGAAAAAAGAATATGTTCAAATATAAACTACACAGAAGCATTCTGTGAAACTTCTTGCTGTTCTGTGCATTCAACTAACAGAGTTGAACCTTACTTTTGATTGAGCCGTTCTGAAACACTCTTTCTGTAGAAACTGTAATTGGACATTCTGAGCGCTAACAGGCCTATATTGGGAAAAAGAATGTCTACAAATAAAAACTACACTGAAGAATTGTGTGAAACTTCTTTCTGTTCTGTTTGTTCAACTAAAAGAGTTGAACCTTAGTTTTGATTGAGCCGTTCTGAAACACTCTTTCTGTAGAAAATGCAAGTGGAGATTCGGAGCGCTAAGAGGGTAATAGTGGAAAAAGGAATGTCTCCAAATATAAACTACACAGAATCATTCTGTGAAACTTCTTTCTGATCTGTGCATTCAGCTAAAAGAGTTAAACCATACTTTTGATTGAGCAGATCTGAACACTCTTTCTGTAGAAAATGCAACTGGACATTTGGAGCGCTAAGAGAGTAGTAGTGGAAAAAGGAATATATTCAAATATAAACTACACAGAAGCATTCTGTGAAACTTCTTTCTGATCTGAGCATTCAGCTAACAGTGTTAAACCATACTTTTGATTGAGTAGTTTTGAAACACTCTGTCTGAAGAAAATGCAACTGGACATTCGTAGCGCTAAGTGGGTAACAGTGGAGAAAAGAATATGTTCAAATATAAACTACACAGAAGCATTGTATGAAACTTCTTTCTGTTCTGTGCATTCAACTAACAGAGTTGAACCTTACTTTTGATTGAGCCTTTCTGAAACACTCTTTCTGTAGAAACTGCAATTGGACATTCTGAGCGCTAAGAGGCCTCTATTGGGAAAAATAATATCTTCAAATAAAAACTACACAGAAGCATTGTGTGAAACTTATTTCTGATATGTTCATTAAGCTAACAGAGTTAAACCATACTTTTGATTGCGCAGTCTGAACACTCTTTCTGTAGAAAATGCAAGTGGACATTCGGAGCGCTAAGAGGGTAATAGTGGAAAAAGGAATATATTCAAATATAAACTACACAGTAGCATTCTGTGAAAACTCTTACTGTTCTGTGCATTCAGCTAACAGAGTTGAACCTTACTTTTGATTGAGCCGTTCTGAAACACTCTTTCTGCAGAAACTGCAATTGGACATGCTAAGCGCTAAGAGGCCTACATTGGGAAAAAGAATATCTTCAAATAAAAACTACACAGATGCATTCTGTGAAACTTATTTCTGATCTGTAAATTCAGTTAACAGAGATAAAACATATTTTTGATTGAGCAGTTATGAAACACTCTTTTTGTAGAAAATGCAAGTGGAGATTCGGAGCGCTAAGAGGGTAATAGTGGAAAAAGGAATGTCTTCATATATAAACTACACAGAATCATTCTGTGAAACTTCTTTCTGATCTGTGCATTCAGCTAACAGAGTTAAACCATACTTTTGATTGAGCAGATCTGAACA
Source organism: Symphalangus syndactylus (assembly GCF_028878055.3). NCBI lineage: Eukaryota > Metazoa > Chordata > Mammalia > Primates > Hylobatidae > Symphalangus > Symphalangus syndactylus. The sequence continues at coordinate 13,290,649 of NC_072441.2, forward strand.
CTCTTTCTGTAGAAAATGCAACTGGACATTTGGAGCGCTAAGAGAGTAGTAGTGGAAAAAGGAATATATTCAAATATAAACTACACAGAAGCATTCTGTGAAACTTCTTTCTGATCTGAGCATTCAGCTAACAGAGTTAAACCATAATTTTGATTGAGCAGTTTTGAAACACTCTGTGTGTAGAAAATGCAACTGGACATTCGTAGCGCTAAGTGGGTAATAGAGGAGAAAGAATATGTTCAAATATAAACTACACAGAAGCATTGTATGAAACTTCTTTCTGTTCTGTGCATTCAACTAACAGAGTTGAACCTTACATTTGATTGAGCCTTTCTGAAACACTCTTTCTGTAGAAACTGCAATTGGACATTCTGAGCGCTAAGAGGCCTCTATTGGGAAAAATAATATCTTCAAATAAAAACTACACAGAAGCATTGTGTGAAACTTATTTCTGATATGTTCATTAAGCTAACAGAGTTAAACCATACTTTTGATTGCGCAGTCTGAACACTCTTTCTGTAGAAAATGCAAGTGGACATTCGGAGCGCTAAGAGGGTAATAGTGGAAAAAGGAATATATTCAAATATAAACTACACAGTAGCATTCTGTGAAAACTCTTACTGTTCTGTGCATTCAGCTAACAGAGTTGAACCTTACTTTTGATTGAGCCGTTCTGAAACACTCTTTCTGTAGAAACTGCAATTGGACATGCTAAGCGCTAAGAGGCCTACATTGGGAAAAAGAATATCTTCAAATAAAAACTACACAGATGCATTCTGTGAAACTTATTTCTGATCTGTAAATTCAGTTAACAGAGATAAAACATATTTTTGATTGAGCAGTTATGAAACACTCTTTTTGTAGAAAATGCAAGTGGAGATTCGGAGCGCTAAGAGGGTAATAGTGGAAAAAGGAATGTCTTCATATATAAACTACACAGAATCATTCTGTGAAACTTCTTTCTGATCTGTGCATTCAGGTAACAGAGTTAAACCATACTTTTGATTGAGCAGATCTGAACACTCTTTCTGTAGAAAATGCAACTGGACATTTGGAGCGCTAAGAGAGTAGTAGTGGAAAAAGGAATATATTCAAATATAAACTACACAGAAGCATTCTGTGAAACTTCTTTCTGATCTGAGCATTCAGCTAACAGAGTTAAACCATAATTTTGATTGAGCAGTTTTGAAACACTCTGTGTGTAGAAAATGCAACTGGACATTCGTAGCGCTAAGTGGGTAATAGAGGAGAAAGAATATGTTCAAATATAAACTACACAGAAGCATTGTATGAAACTTCTTTCTGTTCTGTGCATTCAACTAACAGAGTTGAACCTTACTAAAGATTGAGCCTTTCTGAAACACTCTTTCTGTAGAAACTGCAATTGGACATTCTTAGCGCTAAGAGGCCTCTATTGGGAAAAATAATATCTTCAAATAAAAACTACACAGAAGCATTGTGTGAAACTTATTTCTGATATGTTCATTAAGCTAACAGAGTTAAACCATACTTTTGATTGCGCAGTTCTGAACACTCTTTCTGTAGAAAATGCAAGTGGACATTCGGAGCGCTAAGAGGGTAATAGTGGAAAAAGGAATATATTCAAATATAAACTACACAGTAGCATTCTGTGAAAACACTTACTGTTCTGTGCATTCAGCTAACAGAGTTGAACCTTACTTTTGATTGAGCCGTTCTGAAACACTCTTTCTGTAGAAACTGCAATTGGACATGCTAAGCGCTAAGAGGCCTACATTGGGAAAAAGAATATCTTCAAATAAAAACTACACAGATGCATTCTGTGAAACTTATTTCTGATCTGTAAATTCAGTTAACAGAGATAAAACATATTTTTGATTGAGCAGTTATGAAACACTCTTTTTGTAGAAAATGCAAGTGGAGATTCGGAGCGCTAAGAGGGTAATAGTGGAAAAAGGAATGTCTTCAAATATAAACTACACAGAATCATTCGGTGAAACTTCTTTCTGATCTGTGCATTCAGCTAACAGAGTTAAACCATACTTTTGATTGAGCAGATCTGAACACTCTTTCTGTAGAAAATGCAACTGGACATTTGGAGCGCTAAGAGCGTAGTAGTGGAAAAAGGAATATATTCAAATATAAACTACACAGAAGCATTCTGTGAAACTCCTTTCTGATCTGAGCATTCAGCTAACAGAGTTAAACCATACTTTTCATTGAGCAGTTTTGAAACACTCTGTCTGTAGAAAATGCAACTGGACATTCGTAGCGCTAAGTGGGTAATAGTGGAAAAAAGAATATGTTCAAATATAAACTACACAGAAGCATTCTGTGAAACTTCTTTCTGTTCTGTGCATTCAACTAACAGAGTTGAACCTTACTTTTGATTGAGCCGTTCTGAAACACTCTTTCTGTAGAAACTGCAATTGGACATGCTAAGCGCTAAGAGGCCTACATTGGGAAAAAGAATATCTTCAAATAAAAACTACACAGAATCATTCGGTGAAACTTCTTTCCGATCTGTGCATTCAGCTAACAGAGTTAAACCATACATTTGATTGAGCAGATCTGAACACTCTTTCTGTAGAAAATGCAACTGGACATTTGGAGCGCTAAGAGCGTAGTAGTGGAAAAAGGAATATATTCAAATATAAACTACACAGAAGCATTCTGTGAAACTTCTTTCTGATCTGAGCATTCAGCTAACAGAGTTAAACCATACTTTTGATTGAGCAGTTTTGAAACACTCTGTCTGTAGAAAATGCAACTGGACATTCGTAGCGCTAAGTGGGTAATAGTGGAAAAAAAATATGTTAAATATAAACTACACCGAAGAATTCTGTGAAACTTCTTGCTGTTCTGTGCATTCAACTAACAGAGTTGAACCTTACTTTTGATTGAGCCGTTCTGAAACACTCTTTCTGTAGAAACTGCAATTGGACATTCTGAGCGCTAAGAGGCCTATATTGGGAAAAAGAATGTCTACAAATAAAAACTACACAGAAGAATTGTGTGAAACTTCTTTCTGTTCTGTTTGTTCAACTAAAAGAGTTGAACCTTAGTTTTGATTGAGCCGTTCTGAAACACTCTTTCTGTAGAAAATGCAAGTGGAGATTCGGAGCGCTAAGAGGGTAATAGTGGAAAAAGGAATGTCTCCAAATATAAACTACACAGAATCATTCTGTGAAACTTCTTTCTGATCTGTGCATTCAGCTAACAGAGTTAAACCATACTTTTGATTCAGCAGATCTGAACACTCTTTCTGTAGAAAATGCAACTCGACATTTGGAGCGCTAAGAGAGTAGTAGTGGAAAAAGGAATATATTCAAATATAAACTACACAGAAGCATTCTGTGAAACTTCTTTCTGATCTGAGCATTCAGCTAACAGAGTTAAACCATACTTTTGATTGAGCAGTTTTGAAACACTCTGTCTGTAGAAAATGCAACTGTACATTCGTATTGCTAAGTTGGTAATAGTGGAGAAAAAAATATGTTCAAATATAAACTACACAGAAGCATTGTATGAAACTTCTTTCTGTTCTGTGCATTCAACTAACAGAGTTGAACCTTACTTTTGATTGAGCCTTTCTGAAACACTCTTTGTGTAGAAACTGCAATTGGACATTCTGAGCGCGAAGAGGCCTATATTGGGAAAAATAATATCTTCAAATAAAAACTACACAGAAGCATTGTGTGAAACTTATTTCTGATATGTTCATTAAGCTAACAGATTTAAACCATACTTTTGATTGCGCAGTTCTGAACACTCTTTCTGTAGAAAATGCAAGTGGACATTCGGAGCGCTAAGAGGGTAATAGTGGAAAAAGGAATATATTCAAATATAAACTACACAGTAGCATTCTGTGAAAACTCTTTCTGTTCTGTGCATTCAGCTAACAGAGTTGAACCTTACTTTTGATTGAGCCGTTCTGAAACACTCTTTCTGTAGAAACTGCAATTGGACATGCTAAGCGCTAAGAGGCCTACATTGGGAAAAAGAATATCTTCAAATAAGAACTACACAGATGCATTCTGTGAAACTTATTTCTGATCTGTAAATTCAGTTAACAGAGATAAAACATATTTTTGATTGAGCAGTTATGAAACACTCTTTTTGTAGAAAATGCAAGTGGAGATTCGGAGCGCTAAGAGGGTAATAGTGGAAAAAGGAATGTCTTCAAATATAAACTACACAGAATCATTCGGTGAAAATTCTTTCTGATCTGTGCATTCAGCTAACAGAGTTAAACCATACTTTTGATTGAGCAGATCTGAACACTCTTTCTGTAGAAAATGCAACTGGACATTTGGAGCGCTAAGAGCGTAGTAGTGGAAAAAGGAATATATTCAAATATAAACTACACAGAAGCATTCTGTGAAACTTCTTTCTGATCTGAGCATTCAGCTAAAAGAGTTAAACCATACTTTTGATTGAGCAGTTTTGAAACACTGTCTGTAGAAAATGCAACTGGACATTCGTAGCGCTAAGTGGGTAATAGTGGAAAAAAGAATATGTTCAAATATAAACTACACAGAAGCATTCTGTGAAACTTCTTTCTGTTCTGTGCATTCAACTAACAGAGTTGAACCTTACTTTTGATTGAGCCGTTCTGAAACACTCTTTCTGTAGAAACTGCAATTGGACATTCTGAGCGCTAAGAGGCCTATATTGGGAAAAAGAATGTCTACAAATAAAAACTACACAGAAGAATTGTGTGAAACTTCTTTCTGTTCTGTTTGTTCAACTAAAAGAGTTGAACCTTTGTTTTGATTGAGCCGTTCTGAAACACTCTTTCTGTAGAAAATGCTAGTGGAGATTCGGAGCGCTAAGAGGGTAATAGTGGAAAAAGGAATGTCTCCAAATATAAACTACACAGAATCATTCTGTGAAACTTCTTTCTGATCTGTGCATTCAGCTAACAGAGTTAAACCATACTTTTGATTGAGCAGATCTGAACACTCTTTCTGTAGATAATGCAACTGGACATTTGGAGCGCTAAGAGAGTAGTAGTGGAAAAAGGAATATATTCAAATATAAACTACACAGAAGCATTCTGTGAAACTTCTTTCTGATCTGAGCATTCAGCTAACAGAGTTAAACCATACTTTTGATTGAGCAGTTTTGAAACACTCTTTCTGTAGAAAATGCAACTGGACATTCGTAGCGCTAAGTGGGTAATAGTGGAAAAAAGAGTATGTTCAAATATAAACTACACAGAAGCATTGTATGAAACTTCTTTCTGTTCTGTGCATTCAACTAACATATTTGAACCTTAGTTTTGATTGAGCCTTTCTGAAACACTCTTTCTGTAGAAAGTGCAATTGGACATTCTGAGCGCTAAGAGGCCTCTATTGAGAAAAATAATATCTTCAAATAAAAATTACACAGAAGCATTGTGTGAAACTTATTTGTGATATGTTCATTAAGCTAACAGAGTTAAACCATACTTTTGATTGCGCAGTTCTGAACACTCTTACTGTAGAAAATGCAAGTGGACATTCGGAGCGCTAAGAGGGTAATAGTGGAAAAAGGAATATATTCAAATATAAACTACACAGTAGCATTCTGTGAAAATTCTTTCTGTTCTGTGCATTCAACTAACAGAGTTGAACCTTACTTTTGATTGAGCCGTTCTGAAACACTCTTTCTGTAGAAACTGCAATTGGACATGCTAAGCGCTAAGAGGCCTACATTGGGAAAAAGAATATCTTCAAATAAAAACTACACAGATGCATTCTGTGAAACTTATTTCTGATATGTAAATTCAGTTAACAGAGATAAAACATATTTTTGATTGAGCAGTAATGAAACACTCTTTTTGTAGAAAATGCAAGTGGAGATTCGGAGCGCTAAGAGGGTAATAGTGGAAAAAGGAATCTCTTCAAATATAAACTACACAGAATCATTCGGTGAAACTTCTTTCTGATCTGTGCATTCAGCTAACAGAGTTAAACCATACTTTTGATTGAGCAGATCTGAACACTCTTTCTGTAGAAAATGCAACTGGACATTTGGAGCGCTAAGAGCGTAGTAGTGGAAAAAGGAATATATTCAAATATAAACTACACAGAAGCATTCTGTGAAACTTCTTTCTGATCTGAGCATTCAGCTAACAGAATTAAACCATACTTTTGATTGAGCAATTTTGAAACACACTGTCTGTAGAAAATGCAACTGGACATTCGTAGCGCTAAGTGGGTAATAGTGGAAAAAAGAATATGTTCAAATATAAACTACACAGAAGCATTCTGTGAAACTTCTTGCTGTTCTGTGCATTCAACTAACGGAGTTGAACCTTACTTTTGATTGAGCCATTCTGAAACACTCTTTCTGTAGAAACTGCAATTGGACATTCTGAGCGCTAAGAGGCCTATATTGGGAAAAAGAATGTCTACAAATAAAAACTACACAGAAGAATTGTGTGAAACTTCTTTCTGTTCTGTTTGTTCAACTAAAAGAGTTCAACCTTTGTTTTGATTGAGCCGTTCTGAAACACTCTTTCTGTAGAAAATGCAAGTGGAGATTCGGAGCGCTAAGAGGGTAATAGTGGAAAAAGGAATGTCTCCAAATATAAACTACACAGAATCATTCTGTGAAACTTATTTCTGATCTGTGCATTCAGCTAACAGAGTTAAACCATACTTTTGATTGAGCAGATCTGAACACTCTTTCTGTAGAAAATGCAAATGGACATTTGGAGCGCTAAGAGAGTAGTAGTGGAAAAGGAATATATTCAAATATAAACTACACAGAAGCATTCTGTGAAACTCCTTTCTGATCTGAGCATTCAGCTAACAGAGTTAAACCATACTTTTGATTGAGCAGTTTTGAAACACTCTTTCTGTAGAAAATGCAACTGGACATTCGTAGCGCTAAGTGGGTAATAGTGGAAAAAAGAGTATGTTCAAATATAAACTACACAGAAGCATTGTATGAAACTTCTTTCTGTTCTGTGCATTCAACTAACAGAGTTGAACCTTAGTTTTGATTGAGCCTTTCTGAAACTCTCTTTCTGTAGAAACTGCAATTGGACATTCTGAGCGCTAAGAGGCCTCTATTGGGAAAAATAATATCTTCAAATAAAAACTACACAGAAGCATTGTGTGAAACTTATTTCTGATATGTTCATTAAGCTAACAGAGTTAAACCATACTTTTGATTGCGCAGTTCTGAACACTCTTTCTGTAGAAAATGCAAGTGGACATTCGGAGCGCTAAGAGGGTAATAGTGGAAAAAGGAATATATTCAAATATAAACTACACAGTAGCATTCTGTGAAAATTCTTTCTGTTCTGTGCATTCAACTAACAGAGTTGAACCTTACTTTTGATTGAGCCGTTCTGAAACACTCTTTCTGTAGAAACTGCAATTGGACATGCTAAGCGCTAAGAGGCCTACATTGGGAAAAAGAATATCTTCAAATAAAAACTACACAGATGCATTCTGTGAAACTTATTTCTGATCTGTAAATTCAGTTAACAGAGATAAAACATATTTTTGATTGAGCAGTTATGAAACACACTTTTTGTAGAAAATGCAAGTGGAGATTCGGAGCGCTAAGAGGGTAATAGTGGAAAAAGGAATGTCTTCAAATATAAACTACACAGAATCATTCGGTGAAACTTCTTTCTGATCTGTGCATTCAGCTAACAGAGTTAAACCATACTTTTGATTGAGCAGATCTGAACACTCTTTCTGTAGATAATGCAACTGGACATTTGGAGCGCTAAGATCGTAGTAGTGGAAAAAGTTATATATTCAAATATAAACTACACAGAAGCATTCTGTGAAACTTCTTTCTGATCTGAGCATTCAGCTAACAGAGTTAAACCATACTTTTCACTGAGCAGTTTTGAAACACTCTGTCTGTAGAAAATGCAACTGGACATTCGTAGCGCTAAGTGGGTAATAGTGGAAAAAAGAATATGTTCAAATATAAACTACACAGAAGCATTGTATGAAACTTCTTTCTGTTCTGTGCATTCAACTAACAGAGTTGAACCTTACTTTTGATTGAGCCGTTCTGAAACACTCTTTCTGTAGAAACTGCAATTGGACATTCTGAGCGCTAAGAGGCCTATATTGGGAAAAAGAATGTCTACAAATAAAAACTACACAGAAGCATTGTGTGAAACTTCTTTCTGTTCTGTTTGTTCAACTAAAAGAGTTGAACCTTTGTTTTGATTGAGCCGTTCTGAAACACTCTTTCTGTAGAAAATGCAAGTCGAGATTCGGAGCGCTAAGAGGGTAATAGTGGAAAAAGGAATGTCTCCAAATATAAACTACACAGAATCATTCGGTGAAACTTCTTTCTGATCTGTGCATTCAGCTAACAGAGTTAAACCATACTTTTGATTGAGCAGATCTGAACACTCTTTCTGTAGAAAATGCAACTGGACATTTGGAGCGCTAAGAGAGTAGTAGTGGAAAAAGGAATATATTCAAATATAAACTACACAGAAGCATTCTGTGAAACTTCTTTCTGATCTGAGCATTCAGCTAACAGAGTTAAACCATACTTTTGATTGAGCAGTTTTGAAACACTCTGTCTGTAGAAAATGCAACTGGACATTCGTAGCGCTAAGTGGGTAATAGTGGAAAAAAGAATATGTTCAAATATAAACTACACAGAAGCATTGTATGAAACTTCTTTCTGTTCTGTGCATTCAACTAACAGAGTTGAAACTTAGTTTTGATTGAGCCTTTCTGAAACACTCTTTCTGTAGAAACTGCAATTGGACATTCTGAGCGCTAAGAGGCCTCTATTGGGAAAAATAATATCTACAAATAAAAACTACACCGAAGCATTGTGTGAAACTTATTTCTGATATGTTCATTAAGCTAACAGAGTTAAACCATACTTTTGATTGCGCAGTTCTGAACACTCTTTCTGTAGAAAATGCAAGTGGACATTCGGAGCGCTAAGAGGGTAATAGTGGAAAAAGGAATATATTCAAATATAAACTACACAGTAGCATTCTGTGAAAATTCTTTCTGTTCTGTGCATTCAACTAACAGAGTTGAACCTTACTTTTGATTGAGCCGTTCTGAAACACTCTTTCTGTAGAAACTGCAATTGGACATGCTAAGCGCTAAGAGGCCTACATTGGGAAAAAGAATATCTTCAAATAAAAACTACACAGATGCATTCTGTGAAACTTATTTCTGATCTGTAAATTCAGTTAACAGAGATAAAACATATTTTTGATTGAGCAGTTATGAAACACTCTTTTTGTAGAAAAATCAAGTGGAGATTCGGAGCGCTAAGAGGGTAATAGAGGAAAAAGGAATGTCTTCAAACATAAACTACACAGAATCATTCGGTGAAACTTCTTTCTGATCTGTGCATTCAGCTAACAGAGTTAAACCATACTTTTGATTGAGCAGATCTGAACACTCTTTCTGTAGAAAATGCAACTGGACATTTGGAGCGCTAAGAGCGTAGCAGTGGAAAAAGGAATATATTCAAATATAAACTACACAGAAGCATTCTGTGAAACTTCATTCTGATCTGAGCATTCAGCTAACAGAGTTAAACCATACTTTTGATTGAGCAGTTTTGAAACACTCTGTCTGTAGAAAATGCAACTGGTCATTCGTAGCGCTAAGTGGGTAATAGTGGAAAAAAGAATATGTTCAAATATAAGCTACACAGAAGCATTGTATGAAATATCTTTCTGTTCTGTGCATTCAACTAACAGAGTTGAACCTTACTTTTGATTGAGCCGTTCTGAAACACTCTTTCTGTAGAAACTGCAATTGGACATACTGAGCGCTAAGAGGCCTATATTGGGGAAAAGAATGTCTACAAATAAAAACTACACAGAAGAATTGTGTGAAACTTCTTTCTGTTCTGTTTGTTCAACTAAAAGAGTTGAACCTTAGTTTTGATTGAGCCGTTCTGAAACACTCTTTCTGTAGAAAATGCAAGTGGAGATTCGGAGCGCTAAGAGGGTAATAGTGGAAAAAGGAATGTCTCCAAATATAAACTACACAGAATCATTCTGTGAAACTTCTTTCTGATCTGTGCATTCAGCTAACAGAGTTAAACCATACTTTTGATTGAGCAGATCTGAACACTCTTTCTGTAGAAAATGCAACTGGACATTTGGAGCGCTAAGAGAGTAGTAGTGGAAAAAGGATTATGTTCAAATATAAACTACACAGAAGCATTCTGTGAAACTTCTTTCTGATCTGAGCATTCAGCTAACAGAGTTAAACCATACTTTTGATTGAGCAGTTTTGAAACACTCTGTCTGTAGAAAATGCAACTGGACATTCGTAGCGCTAAGTGGGTAATAGTGGAAAAAAGAGTATGTTCAAATATAAACTACACAGAAGCATTGTATGAAACTTCTTTCTGTTCTGTACATTCAACTAACAGAGTTGAACCTTACTTTTGATTGAGCCTTTCTGAAACACTCTTTCTGTAGAAACTGCAATTGGACATTCTGAGCGCTAAGAGGCCTCTATTGGGAAAAATAATATCTTCAAATAAAAACTACACAGAAGCATTGTGTGAAACTTATTTCTGATATGTTCATTAAGCTAACAGAGTTAAACCATACTTTTGATTGCGCAGTTCTGAACACTCTTTCTGTAGAAAATGCAAGTGGACATTCGGAGCGCTAAGAGGGTAATAGTGGAAAAAGGAATATATTCAAATATAAACTACACAGTAGCATTCTGTGAAAATTCTTTCTGTTCTGTGCATTCAACTAACAGAGTTGAACCTTACTTTTGATTGAGCCGTTCTGAAACACTCTTTCTGTAGAAACTGCAATTGGACATGCTAAGCGCTAAGAGGCCTACATTTGGAAAAAGAATATCTTCAAATAAAAACTACACAGATGCATTCTGTGAAACTTATTTCTGATCTGTAAATTCAGTTAACAGAGATAAAACATATTTTTGATTGAGCAGTTATGAAACACTCTTTTTGTAGAAAATGCAAGTGGAGATTCGGAGCGCTAAGAGGGTAATAGTGGAAAAAGGAATGTCTTCAAATATAAACTACACAGAATCATTCGGTGAAACTTCTTTCTGATCTGTGCATTCAGCTAACAGAGTTAAACCATACTTTTGATTGAGCAGATCTGAACACTCTTTCTGTAGAAAATGCAACCGGACATTTGGAGCGCTAGGAGCGTAGTAGTGGAAAAAGGAATATATTCAAATATAAACTACACAGAAGCATTCTGTTAAACTTCTTTCTGATCTGAGCATTCAGCTAACAGAGTTAAACCATACTTTTGATAGAGCAGTTTTGAAACACTCTGTCTGTAGAAAATGCAACTGGACATTCGTAGCGCTAAGTGGGTAATAGTGGAAAAAAGAATATGTTCAAATATAAACTACACAGAAGCATTCTGTGAAACTTCTTTCTGTTCTGTGCATTCAACTAACAGAGTTGAACCTTACTTTTGATTGAGCCGTTCTGAAACACTCTTTCTGTAGAAACTGCAATTGGACATTCTGAGCGCTAAGAGGCCTATAATGGGAAAAAGAATGTCTACAAATAAAAACTACACAGAAGAATTGTGTGAAACTACTTTCTGTTCTGTTTGTTCAACTAAAAGAGTTGAACCTTAGTTTTGATTGAGCCGTTCTGAAACACTCTTTCTGTAGAAAATGCAAGTGGAGATTCGGAGCGCTAAGAGGGTAATAGTGGAAAAAGGAATGTCTCCAAATATAAACTACACAGAATTATTCTGTGAAACTTCTGTCTGATCTGTGCATTCAGCTAACAGAGTTAAACCATACTTTTGATTGAGCAGATCTGAACACTCTTTCTGTAGAAAATGCAACTGGACATTTGGAGCGCTAAGAGAGTAGTAGTGGAAAAAGGAATATATTCAAATATAAACTACACAGAAGCATTCTGTGAAACTTCTTTCTGATCTGAGCATTCAGCTAACAGAGTTAAACCATACTTTTGATTGAGCAGTTTTGAAACACTCTGTCTGTAGAAAATGCAACTGGACATTCGTAGCGCTAAGTGGGTAATAGTGGAGAAAAGAATATGTTCAAATATAAACTACACAGAAGCATTGTATGTAACTCCTTTCTGATCTGTGCATTCAACTAACAGAGTTGAACCTTATTTTGATTGAGCCTTTCTGAAACACTCTTTCTGTAGAAACTGCAATTGGACATTCTGAGCGCTAAGAGGCCTCTATTGGGAAAAATAATATCTTCAAATAAAAACTACACAGAAGCATTGTGTGAAACTTATTTCTGATATGTTCATTAAGCTAACAGAGTTAAACCATACTTTTGATTGCGCAGTTCTGAACACTCTTTCTGTAGAAAATGCAAGTGGACATTCGGAGCGCTAAGAGGGTAATAGTGGAAAAAGGAATATATTCAAATATAAACTACACAGTAGCATTCTGTGAAAACTCTTTCTGTTCTGTGCATTCAGCTAACAGAGTTGAACCTTACTTTTGATTGAGCCGTTCTGAAACACTCTTTCTGTAGAAACTGCAATTGGACATGCTAAGCGCTAAGAGGCCTACATTGGGAAAAAGAATATCTTCAAATAAAAACTACACAGATGCATTCTGTGAAACTTATTTCTGATCTGTAAATTCAGTTAACAGAGATAAAACATATTTTTGATTGAGCAGTTGTGAAACACTCTTTTTGTAGAAAATGCAAGTGGAGATACAGAGCGCTAAGAGGGTAATAGTGGAGAAAGGAATGTCTTCAAATATAAACTACACAGAATCATTCGGTGAAACTTGTTTCTGATCTGTGCATTCAGCTAATAGTGTTAAACCATACTTTTGATTGAGCAGATCTGAACACTCTTTCTGTAGAAAATGCAAATGGACATTTGGAGCGCTAAGAGCGTAGTAGTGGAAAAAGGAATATATTCAAATATAAACTACACAGAAGCATTCTGTGAAACTTCTTTCTGATCTGAGCATTCAGCTAACAGAGTTAAACCATACTTTTCACTGAGCAGTTTTGAAACACTCTGTCTGTAGAAAATGCCAGTGGACATTCGTAGCGCTAAGTGGGTAATAGTGGAAAAAAGAATATGTTCAAATATAAACTACACAGAAGCATTGTATGAAACTTCTTTCTGTTCTGTGCATTCAAATAACAGAGTTGAACCTTACTTTTGATTGAGCCGTTCTGAAACACTCTTTCTGTAGAAACTGCAATTGGACATTCTGAGCGCTAAGAGGCCTATATTGGGAAAAAGAATGTCTACAAATAAAAACTACACAGAAGAATTGTGTGAAACTTCTTTCTGTTCTGTTTGTTCAACTAAAAGAGTTGAACCTTAGTTTTGATTGAGCCGTTCTGAAACACTCTTTCTGTAGAAAATGCAAGTGGAGATTCGGAGCGCTAAGAGGGTAATAGTGGAAAAAGGAATGTCTCCAAATATAAACTACACAGAATCATTCTGTGAAACTTCTTTCTGATCTGTGCATTCAGCTAACAGAGTTAAACCATACTTTTGATTGAGCAGATCTGAACACTCTTTCTGTAGAAAATGCAACTGGACATTTGGAGCGCTAAGAGAGTAGTAGTGGAAAAAGGAATATATTCAAATATAAACTACACAGAAGCATTCTGTGAAACTTCTTTCTGATCTGAGCATTCAGCTAACAGAGTTAAACCATACTTTTGATTGAGCAGTTTTGAAACACTCTTTCTGTAGAAAATGCAACTGGACATTCGTAGCGCTAAGTGGGTAATAGTGGAAAAAAGAGTATGTTCAAATATAAACTACACAGAAGCATTGTATGAAACTTCTTTCTGTTCTGTGCATTCAACTAACAGAGTTGAACCTTACTTTTGATTGAGCCTTTCTGAAACACTCTTTCTGTAGAAACTGCAATTGGACATTCTGAGCGCTAAGAGGCCTCTATTGGGAAAAATAATATCTTCAAATAAAAACTACACAGAAGCATTGTGTGAAACTTATTTCTTATATGTTCATTAAGCTAACAGAGTTATACCATACTTTGGATTGCGCAGTTCTGAAAACTCTTTCGGTAGAAAATGCAAGTGGACATTCGGAGCGCTAAGAGGGTAATAGTGGAAAAAGGAATATATTCAAATATAAACTACACAGTAGCATTCTGTGAAAATTCTTTCTGTTCTGTGCATTCAAATAACAGAGTTGAACCTTACTTTTGATTTAGCCGTTCTGAAACACTCTTTCTGTAGAAACTGCAATTGGACCTGCTAAGCGCTAAGAGGCCTACATTGGGAAAAAGAATATCTTCAAATAAAAACTACACCGATGCATTCTGTGAAACTTATTTCTGATCTGTAAATTCAGTTAACAGAGATAAAACAAATTTTTGATTGAGCAGTTATGAAACACTCTTTTTGTAGAAAATGCAAGTGGAGATACGGAGCGCTAATAGGGTAATAGTGGAAAAAGGAATGTCTTCAAATATAAACTACACAGAATCATTCGGTGAAACTTCTTTCTGATCTGTGCATTCAGATAACAGAGTTAAACCATACTTTTGATTGAGCAGATCTGAACACTCTTTCTGTAGAAAATGCAACTGGACATTTGGAGCGCTAAGAGCGTAGTAGTGGAAAAAGGAATATATTCAAATATAAACTACACAGAAGCATTCTGTTAAACTTCTTTCTGATCTGAGCATTCAGCTAACAGACTTAAACCATACTTTTGATTGAGCAGTTTTGAAACACTCTGTCTGTAGAAAATGCTACTGGACATTCGTAGCGCTAAGTGGGTAATATTGGAAAAAAGAATATGTTCAAATATAAACTACACAGAAGCATTCTGTGAAACTTCTTTCTGTTCTGTGCATTCAACTAACAGAGTTGAACCTTACTTTTGATTGAGCCGTTCTGAAACACTCTTTCTGTAGAAACTGCAATTGAACATTCTGAGCGCTAAGAGGAATATATTGGGAAAAAGAATGTCTACAAATAAAAACTACACAGATGAATTGTGTGAAACTTCTTTTTGTTCTGTTTGATCAACTAAAAGAGTTGAACCTTAGTTTTGATTGAGCCGTTCTGAAACACTCTTTCTGTAGAAAATGCAAGTGGAGATTCGGAGCGCTAAGAGGGTAATAGTGGAAAAAGGAATGTCTCCAAATATAAACTACACAGAATCATTCTGTGAAACTTCTTTCTGATCTGTGCATTCAGCTAACAGAGTTAAACCATACTTTTGATTGAGCAGATCTGAACACTCTTTCTGTAGAAAATGCAACTGGACATTTGGAGCGCTAAGAGAGTAGTAGTGGAAAAAGGAATATATTCAAATATAAACTACACAGAAGCATTCTGTGAAACTTCTTTCTGATCTGAGCATTCAGCTAACAGAGTTAAACCATACTTTTGATTGAGCAGTTTTGAAGCACTCTTTCTGTAGAAAATGCAACTGGACATTCGTAGCGCTAAGTGGGTAATAGTGGAAAAAAGAGTATGTTCAAATATAAACTACACAGAAGCATTGTATGAAACTACTTTCTGTTCTGTGCATTCAACTAACAGAGTTGAACCTTACTTTTGATTGAGCCGTTCTGAAACACTCTTTCTGTAGAAACTGCAATTGGACATTCTGAGCGGTAAGAGGCCTCTATTGGGAAAAATAATATCTTCAAATAAAAACTACACAGAAGCATTGTGTGAAACTTATTTCTGATATGTTCATTAAGCTAACAGAGTTAAACCATACTTTTGATTGCGCAGTTCTGAACACTCTTTCTGTAGAAAATGCAAGTGGACATTCGGAGCGCTAAGAGGGTAATAGTGGAAAAAGGAATATATTCAAATATAAACTACACAGTAGCATTCTGTGAAAATTATTTCTGTTCTGTGCATTCAACTAACAGAGTTGAACCTTACTTTTGATTGAGCCGTTCTGAAACACTCTTTCTGTAGAAACTGCAATTGGACATGCTAAGCGCTAAGAGGCCTACATTTGGAAAAAGAATATCTTCAAATAAAAACTACACAGATGCATTCTGTGAAACTTATTTCTGATCTGTAAATTCAGTTAACAGAGATAAAACATATTTTTGATTGAGCAGTTATGAAACACTCTTTTTGTAGAAAATGCAAGTGGAGATTCGGAGCGCTAAGAGGGTAATAGTGGAAAAAGGAATGTCTTCAAATATAAACTACACAGAATCATTCGGTGAAAC
This sequence comes from Symphalangus syndactylus, assembly GCF_028878055.3. Taxonomy (NCBI): domain Eukaryota; kingdom Metazoa; phylum Chordata; class Mammalia; order Primates; family Hylobatidae; genus Symphalangus; species Symphalangus syndactylus. Next base: position 13,306,790 of record NC_072441.2, read on the forward strand.
TTCTTTCTGATCTGTGCATTCAGCTAACAGAGTTAAACCATACTTTTGATTGAGCAGATCTGAACACTCTTTCTGTAGAAAATGCAACCGGACATTTGGAGCGCTAAGAGCGTAGTAGTGGAAAAAGGAATATATTCAAATATAAACTACACAGAAGCATTCTGTTAAACTTCTTTCTGATCTGAGCATTCAGCTAACAGAGTTAAACCATACTTTTGATAGAGCAGTTTTGAAACACTCTGTCTGTAGAAAATGCAACTGGACATTCGTAGCGCTAAGTGGGTAATAGTGGAAAAAAGAATATGTTCAAATATAAACTACACAGAAGCATTCTGTGAAACTTCTTTCTGTTCTGTGCATTCAACTAACAGAGTTGAACCTTACTTTTGATTGAGCCGTTCTGAAACACTCTTTCTGTAGAAACTGCAATTGGACATTCTGAGCGCTAAGAGGCCTATAATGGGAAAAAGAATGTCTACAAATAAAAACTACACAGAAGAATTGTGTGAAACTTCTTTCTGTTCTGTTTGTTCAACTAAAAGAGTTGAACCTTAGTTTTGATTGAGCCGTTCTGAAACACACTTTCTGTAGAAAATGCAAGTGGAGATTCGGAGCGCTAAGAGGGTAATAGTGGAAAAAGGAATGTCTCCAAATATAAACTACACAGAATCATTCTGTGAAACTTCTGTCTGATCTGTGCATTCAGCTAACAGAGTTAAACCATACTTTTGATTGAGCAGATCTGAACACTCTTTCTGTAGAAAATGCAACTGGACATTTGGAGCGCTAAGAGAGTAGTAGTGGAAAAAGGAATATATTCAAATATAAACTACACAGAAGCATTCTGTGAAACTTCTTTCTGATCTGAGCATTCAGCTAACAGAGTTAAACCATACTTTTGATTGAGCAGTTTTGACACACTCTGTCTGTAGAAAATGCAACTGGACATTCGTAGCGCTAAGTGGGTAATAGTGGAGAAAAGAATATGTTCAAATATAAACTACACAGAAGCATTGTATGTAACTTCTTTCTGTTCTGTGCATTCAACTAACAGAGTTGAACCTTACTTTTGATTGAGCCTTTCTGAAACACTCTTTCTGTAGAAACTGCAATTGGACATTCTGAGCGCTAAGAGGCCTCTATTGGGAAAAATAATATCTTCAAATAAAAACTACACAGAAGCATTGTGTGAAACTTATTTCTGATATGTTCATTAAGCTAACAGAGTTAAACCATACTTTTGATTGCGCAGTTCTGAACACTCTTTCTGTAGAAAATGCAAGTGGACATTCGGAGCGCTAAGAGGGTAATAGTGGAAAAAGGAATATATTCAAATATAAACTACACAGTAGCATTCTGTGAAAACCCTTTCTGTTCTGTGCATTCAGCTAACAGAGTTGAACCTTACTTTTGATTGAGCCGTTCTGAAACACTCTTTCTGTAGAAACTGCAATTGGACATGCTAAGCGCTAAGAGGCCTACATTGGGAAAAAGAATATCTTCAAATAAAAACTACACAGATGCATTCTGTGAAACTTATTTCTGATCTGTAAATTCAGTTAACAGAGATAAAACATATTTTTGATTGAGCAGTTGTGAAACACTCTTTTTGTAGAAAATGCAAGTGGAGATACAGAGCGCTAAGAGGGTAATAGTGGAGAAAGGAATGTCTTCAAATATAAACTACACAGAATCATTCGGTGAAACTTGTTTCTGATCTGTGCATTCAGCTAATAGTGTTAAACCATACTTTTGATTGAGCAGATCTGAACACTCTTTCTGTAGAAAATGCAAATGGACATTTGGAGCGCTAAGAGCGTAGTAGTGGAAAAAGGAATATATTCAAATATAAACTACACAGAAGCATTCTGTGAAACTTCTTTCTGATCTGAGCATTCAGCTAACAGAGTTAAACCATACTTTTCACTGAGCAGTTTTGAAACACTCTGTCTGTAGAAAATGCCACTGGACATTCGTAGCGCTAAGTGGGTAATAGTGGAAAAAAGAATATGTTCAAATATAAACTACACAGAAGCATTGTATGAAACTTCTTTCTGTTCTGTGCATTCAAATAACAGAGTTGAACCTTACTTTTGATTGAGCCGTTCTGAAACACTCTTTCTGTAGAAACTGCAATTGGACATTCTGAGCGCTAAGAGGCCTATATTGGGAAAAAGAATGTCTACAAATAAAAACTACACAGAAGAATTGTGTGAAACTTCTTTCTGTTCTGTTTGTTCAACTAAAAGAGTTGAACCTTAGTTTTGATTGAGCCGTTCTGAAACACTCTTTCTGTAGAAAATGCAAGTGGAGATTCGGAGCGCTAAGAAGGTAATAGTGGAAAAAGGAATGTCTCCAAATATAAACTACACAGAATCATTCTGTGAAACTTCTTTCTGTTCTGTGCATTCAGCTAACAGAGTTAAACCATACTTTTGATTGAGCAGATCTGAACACTCTTTCTGTAGAAAATGCAACTGGACATTTGGAGCGCTAAGAGAGTAGTAGTGGAAAAAGGAATATATTCAAATATAAACTACACAGAAGCATTCTGTGAAACTTCTTTCTGATCTGAGCATTCAGCTAACAGAGTTAAACCATACTTTTGATTGAGCAGTTTTGAAGCACTCTTTCTGTAGAAAATGCAACTGGACATTCGTAGCGCTAAGTGGGTAATAGTGGAAAAAAGAGTATGTTCAAATATAAACTACACAGAAGCATTGTATGAAACTACTTTCTGTTCTGTGCATTCAACTAACAGAGTTGAACCTTACTTTTGATTGAGCCGTTCTGAAACACTCTTTCTGTAGAAACTGCAATTGGACATTCTGAGCGCTAAGAGGCCTCTATTGGGAAAAATAATATCTTCAAATAAAAACTACACAGAAGCATTGTGTGAAACTTATTTCTGATATGTTCATTAAGCTAACAGAGTTAAACCATACTTTTGATTGCGCAGTTCTGAACACTCTTTCTGTAGAAAATGCAAGTGGACATTCGGAGCGCTAAGAGGGTAATAGTGGAAAAAGGAATATATTCAAATATAAACTACACAGTAGCATTCTGTGAAAATTCTTTCTGTTCTGTGCATTCAACTAACAGAGTTGAACCTTACTTTTGATTGAGCCGTTCTGAAACACTCTTTCTGTAGAAACTGCAATTGGACATGCTAAGCGCTAAGAGGCCTACATTTGGAAAAAGAATATCTTCAAATAAAAACTACACAGATGCATTCTGTGAAACTTATTTCTGATCTGTAAATTCAGTTAACAGAGATAAAACATATTTTTGATTGAGCAGTTATGAAACACTCTTTTTGTAGAAAATGCAAGTGGAGATTCGGAGCGCTAAGAGGGTAATAGTGGAAAAAGGAATGTCTTCAAATATAAACTACACAGAATCATTCGGTGAAACTTCTTTCTGATCTGTGCATTCAGCTAACAGAGTTAAACCATACTTTTGATTGAGCAGATCTGAACACTCTTTCTGTAGAAAATGCAACCGGACATTTGGAGCGCTAAGAGCGTAGTAGTGGAAAAAGGAATATATTCAAATATAAACTACACAGAAGCATTCTGTTAAACTTCTTTCTGATCTGAGCATTCAGCTAACAGAGTTAAACCATACTTTTGATAGAGCAGTTTTGAAACACTCTGTCTGTAGAAAATGCAACTGGACATTCGTAGCGCTAAGTGGGTAATAGTGGAAAAAAGAATATGTTCAAATATAAACTACACAGAAGCATTCTGTGAAACTTCTTTCTGTTCTGTGCATTCAACTAACAGAGTTGAACCTTACTTTTGATTGAGCCGTTCTGAAACACTCTTTCTGTAGAAACTGCAATTGGACATTCTGAGCGCTAAGAGGCCTATAATGGGAAAAAGAATGTCTACAAATAAAAACTACACAGAAGAATTGTGTGAAACTTCTTTCTGTTCTGTTTGTTCAACTAAAAGAGTTGAACCTTAGTTTTGATTGAGCCGTTCTGAAACACTCTTTCTGTAGAAAATGCAAGTGGAGATTCGGAGCGCTAAGAGGGTAATAGTGGAAAAAGGAATGTCTCCAAATATAAACTACACAGAATCATTCTGTGAAACTTCTGTCTGATCTGTGCATTCAGCTAACAGAGTTAAACCATACTTTTGATTGAGCAGATCTGAACACTCTTTCTGTAGAAAATGCAACTGGACATTTGGAGCGCTAAGAGAGTAGTAGTGGAAAAAGGAATATATTCAAATATAAACTACACAGAAGCATTCTGTGAAACTTCTTTCTGATCTGAGCATTCAGCTAACAGAGTTAAACCATACTTTTGATTGAGCAGTTTTGACACACTCTGTCTGTAGAAAATGCAACTGGACATTCGTAGCGCTAAGTGGGTAATAGTGGAGAAAAGAATATGTTCAAATATAAACTACACAGAAGCATTGTATGTAACTTCTTTCTGTTCTGTGCATTCAACTAACAGAGTTGAACCTTACTTTTGATTGAGCCTTTCTGAAACACTCTTTCTGTAGAAACTGCAATTGGACATTCTGAGCGCTAAGAGGCCTCTATTGGGAAAAATAATATCTTCAAATAAAAACTACACAGAAGCATTGTGTGAAACTTATTTCTGATATGTTCATTAAACTAACAGAGTTAAACCATACTTTTGATTGCGCAGTTCTGAACACTCTTTCTGTAGAAAATGCAAGTGGACATTCGGAGCGCTAAGAGGGTAATAGTGGAAAAAGGAATATATTCAAATATAAACTACACAGTAGCATTCTGTGAAAACCCTTTCTGTTCTGTGCATTCAGCTAACAGAGTTGAACCTTACTTTTGATTGAGCCGTTCTGAAACACTCTTTCTGTAGAAACTGCAATTGGACATGCTAAGCGCTAAGAGGCCTACATTGGGAAAAAGAATATCTTCAAATAAAAACTACACAGATGCATTCTGTGAAACTTATTTCTGATCTGTAAATTCAGTTAACAGAGATAAAACATATTTTTGATTGAGCAGTTGTGAAACACTCTTTTTGTAGAAAATGCAAGTGGAGATACAGAGCGCTAAGAGGGTAATAGTGGAGAAAGGAATGTCTTCAAATATAAACTACACAGAATCATTCGGTGAAACTTGTTTCTGATCTGTGCATTCAGCTAATAGTGTTAAACCATACTTTTGATTGAGCAGATCTGAACACTCTTTCTGTAGAAAATGCAAATGGACATTTGGAGCGCTAAGAGCGTAGTAGTGGAAAAAGGAATATATTCAAATATAAACTACACAGAAGCATTCTGTGAAACTTCTTTCTGATCTGAGCATTCAGCTAACAGAGTTAAACCATACTTTTCACTGAGCAGTTTTGAAACACTCTGTCTGTAGAAAATGCCACTGGACATTCGTAGCGCTAAGTGGGTAATAGTGGAAAAAAGAATATGTTCAAATATAAACTACACAGAAGCATTGTATGAAACTTCTTTCTGTTCTGTGCATTCAAATAACAGAGTTGAACCTTACTTTTGATTGAGCCGTTCTGAAACACTCTTTCTGTAGAAACTGCAATTGGACATTCTGAGCGCTAAGAGGCCTATATTGGGAAAAAGAATGTCTACAAATAAAAACTACACAGAAGAATTGTGTGAAACTTCTTTCTGTTCTGTTTGTTCAACTAAAAGAGTTGAACCTTAGTTTTGATTGAGCCGTTCTGAAACACTCTTTCTGTAGAAAATGCAAGTGGAGATTCGGAGCGCTAAGAGGGTAATAGTGGAAAAAGGAATGTCTCCAAATATAAACTACACAGAATCATTCTGTGAAACTTCTTTCTGTTCTGTGCATTCAGCTAACAGAGTTAAACCATACTTTTGATTGAGCAGATCTGAACACTCTTTCTGTAGAAAATGCAACTGGACATTTGGAGCGCTAAGAGAGTAGTAGTGGAAAAAGGAATATATTCAAATATAAACTACACAGAAGCATTCTGTGAAACTTCTTTCTGATCTGAGCATTCAGCTAACAGAGTTAAACCATACTTTTGATTGAGCAGTTTTGAAACACTCTTTCTGTAGAAAATGCAACTGGACATTCGTAGCGCTAAGTGGGTAATAGTGGAAAAAAGAGTATGTTCAAATATAAACTACACAGAAGCATTGTATGAAACTTCTTTCTGTTCTGTGCATTCAACTAACAGAGTTGAACCTTACTTTTGATTGAGCCTTTCTGAAACACTCTTTCTGTAGAAACTGCAATTGGACATTCTGAGCGCTAAGAGGCCTCTATTGGGAAAAATAATATCTTCAAATAAAAACTACACAGAAGCATTGTGTGAAACTTATTTCTTATATGTTCATTAAGCTAACAGAGTTATACCATACTTTGGATTGCGCAGTTCTGAAAACTCTTTCGGTAGAAAATGCAAGTGGACATTCGGAGCGCTAAGAGGGTAATAGTGGAAAAAGGAATATATTCAAATATAAACTACACAGTAGCATTCTGTGAAAATTCTTTCTGTTCTGTGCATTCAAATAACAGAGTTGAACCTTACTTTTGATTTAGCCGTTCTGAAACACTCTTTCTGTAGAAACTGCAATTGGACCTGCTAAGCGCTAAGAGGCCTACATTGGGAAAAAGTATATCTTCAAATAAAAACTACACAGATGCATTCTGTGAAACTTATTTCTGATCTGTAAATTCAGTTAACAGAGATAAAACAAATTTTTGATTGAGCAGTTATGAAACAGTCTTTTTGTAGAAAATGCAAGTGGAGATACGGAGCGCTAATAGGGTAATAGTGGAAAAAGGAATGTCTTCAAATATAAACTACACAGAATCATTCGGTGAAACTTCTTTCTGATCTGTGCATTCAGATAACAGAGTTAAACCATACTTTTGATTGAGCAGATCTGAACACTCTTTCTGTAGAAAATGCAACTGGACATTTGGAGCGCTAAGAGCGTAGTAGTGGAAAAAGGAATATATTCAAATATAAACTACACAGAAGCATTCTGTTAAACTTCTTTCTGATCTGAGCATTCAGCTAACAGACTTAAACCATACTTTTGATTGAGCAGTTTTGAAACACTCTGTCTGTAGAAAATGCTACTGGACATTCGTAGCGCTAAGTGGGTAATATTGGAAAAAAGAATATGTTCAAATATAAACTACACAGAAGCATTCTGTGAAACTTCTTTCTGTTCTGTGCATTCAACTAACAGAATTGAACCTTACTTTTGATTGAGCCGTTCTGAAACACTCTTTCTGTAGAAACTGCAATTGAACATTCTGAGCGCTAAGAGGAATATATTGGGAAAAAGAATGTCTACAAATAAAAACTACACAGATGAATTGTGTGAAACTTCTTTTTGTTCTGTTTGATCAACTAAAAGAGTTGAACCTTAGTTTTGATTGAGCCGTTCTGAAACACTCTTTCTGTAGAAAATGCAAGTGGAGATTCGGAGCGCTAAGAGGGTAATAGTGGAAAAAGGAATGTCTCCAAATATAAACTACACAGAATCATTCTGTGAAACTTCTTTCTGATCTGTGCATTCAGCTAACAGAGTTAAACCATACTTTTGATTGAGCAGATCTGAACACTCTTTCTGTAGAAAATGCAACTGGACATTTGGAGCGCAAAGAGAGTAGTAGTGGAAAAAGGAATATATTCAAATATAAACTACACAGAAGCATTCTGTGAAACTTCTTTCTGATCTGAGCATTCAGCTAACAGAGTTAAACCATACTTTTGATTGAGCAGTTTTGAAGCACTCTTTCTGTAGAAAATGCAACTGGACATTCGTAGCGCTAAGTGGGTAATAGTGGAAAAAAGAGTATGTTCAAATATAAACTACACAGAAGCATTGTATGAAACTTCTTTCTGTTCTGTGCATTCAACTAACAGAGTTGAACCTTACTTTTGATTGAGCCGTTCTGAAACACTCTTTCTGTAGAAACTGCAATTGGACATTCTGAGCGCTAATAGGCCTCTATTGGGAAAAATAATATCTTCAAATAAAAACTACACAGAAGCATTGTGTGAAACTTATTTCTGATATGTTCATTAAGCTAACAGAGTTATACCATACTTTTGATTGCGCAGTTCTGAAAACTCTTTCTGTAGAAAATGCAAGTGGACATTCGGAGCGCTAAGAGGGTAATAGTGGAAAAAGGAATATATTCAAATATAAACTACACAGTAGCATTCTGTGAAAATTCTTTCTGTTCTGTGCATTCAACTAACAGAGTTGAACCTTACTTTTGATTGAGCCGTTCTGAAACACTCTTTCTGTAGAAACTGCAATTGGACATGCTAAGCGCTAAGAGGCCTACATTTGGAAAAAGAATATCTTCAAATAAAAACTACACAGATGCATTCTGTGAAACTTATTTCTGATCTGTAAATTCAGTTAACAGAGATAAAACATATTTTTGATTGAGCAGTTATGAAACACTCTTTTTGTAGAAAATGCAAGTGGAGATTCGGAGCGCTAAGAGGGTAATAGTGGAAAAAGGAATGTCTTCAAATATAAACTACACAGAATCATTCGGTGAAACTTCTTTCTGATCTGTGCATTCAGCTAACAGAGTTAAACCATACTTTTGATTGAGCAGATCTGAACACTCTTTCTGTAGAAAATGCAACCGGACATTTGGAGCGCTAAGAGCGTAGTAGTGGAAAAAGGAATATATTCAAATATAAACTACACAGAAGCATTCTGTTAAACTTCTTTCTGATCTGAGCATTCAGCTAACAGAGTTAAACCATACTTTTGATAGAGCAGTTTTGAAACACTCTGTCTGTAGAAAATGCAACTGGACATTCGTAGCGCTAAGTGGGTAATAGTGGAAAAAAGAATATGTTCAAATATAAACTACACAGAAGCATTCTGTGAAACTTCTTTCTGTTCTGTGCATTCAACTAACAGAGTTGAACCTTACTTTTGATTGAGCCGTTCTGAAACACTCTTTCTGTAGAAACTGCAATTGGACATTCTGAGCGCTAAGAGGCCTATAATGGGAAAAAGAATGTCTACAAATAAAAACTACACAGAAGAATTGTGTGAAACTTCTTTCTGTTCTGTTTGTTCAACTAAAAGAGTTGAACCTTAGTTTTGATTGAGCCGTTCTGAAACACTCTTTCTGTAGAAAATGCAAGTGGAGATTCGGAGCGCTAAGAGGGTAATAGTGGAAAAAGGAATGTCTCCAAATATAAACTACACAGAATCATTCTGTGAAACTTCTGTCTGATCTGTGCATTCAGCTAACAGAGTTAAACCATACTTTTGATTGAGCAGATCTGAACACTCTTTCTGTAGAAAATGCAACTGGACATTTGGAGCGCTAAGAGAGTAGTAGTGGAAAAAGGAATATATTCAAATATAAACTACACAGAAGCATTCTGTGAAACTTCTTTCTGATCTGAGCATTCAGCTAACAGAGTTAAACCATACTTTTGATTGAGCAGTTTTGACACACTCTGTCTGTAGAAAATGCAACTGGACATTCGTAGCGCTAAGTGGGTAATAGTGGAGAAAAGAATATGTTCAAATATAAACTACACAGAAGCATTGTATGTAACTTCTTTCTGTTCTGTGCATTCAACTAACAGAGTTGAACCTTACTTTTGATTGAGCCTTTCTGAAACACTCTTTCTGTAGAAACTGCAATTGGACATTCTGAGCGCTAAGAGGCCTCTATTGGGAAAAATAATATCTTCAAATAAAAACTACACAGAAGCATTGTGTGAAACTTATTTCTGATATGTTCATTAAGCTAACAGAGTTAAACCATACTTTTGATTGCGCAGTTCTGAACACTCTTTCTGTAGAAAATGCAAGTGGACATTCGGAGCGCTAAGAGGGTAATAGTGGAAAAAGGAATATATTCAAATATAAACTACACAGTAGCATTCTGTGAAAACTCTTTCTGTTCTGTGCATTCAGCTAACAGAGTTGAACCTTACTTTTGATTGAGCCGTTCTGAAACACTCTTTCTGTAGAAACTGCAATTGGACATGCTAAGCGCTAAGAGGCCTACATTGGGAAAAAGAATATCTTCAAATAAAAACTACACAGATGCATTCTGTGAAACTTATTTCTGATCTGTAAATTCAGTTAACAGAGATAAAACATATTTTTGATTGAGCAGTTGTGAAACACTCTTTTTGTAGAAAATGCAAGTGGAGATACAGAGCGCTAAGAGGGTAATAGTGGAGAAAGGAATGTCTTCAAATATAAACTACACAGAATCATTCGGTGAAACTTGTTTCTGATCTGTGCATTCAGCTAATAGTGTTAAACCATACTTTTGATTGAGCAGATCTGAACACTCTTTCTGTAGAAAATGCAAATGGACATTTGGAGCGCTAAGAGCGTAGTAGTGGAAAAAGGAATATATTCAAATATAAACTACACAGAAGCATTCTGTGAAACTTCTTTCTGATCTGAGCATTCAGCTAACAGAGTTAAACCATACTTTTCACTGAGCAGTTTTGAAACACTCTGTCTGTAGAAAATGCCACTGGACATTCGTAGCGCTAAGTGGGTAATAGTGGAAAAAAGAATATGTTCAAATATAAACTACACAGAAGCATTGTATGAAACTTCTTTCTGTTCTGTGCATTCAAATAACAGAGTTGAACCTTACTTTTGATTGAGCCGTTCTGAAACACTCTTTCTGTAGCAACTGCAATTGGACATTCTGAGCGCTAAGAGGCCTATATTGGGAAAAAGAATGTCTACAAATAAAAACTACACAGAAGAATTGTGTGAAACTTCTTTCTGTTCTGTTTGTTCAACTAAAAGAGTTGAACCTTAGTTTTGATTGAGCCGTTCTGAAACACTCTTTCTGTAGAAAATGCAAGTGGAGATTCGGAGCGCTAAGAGGGTAATAGTGGAAAAAGGAATGTCTCCAAATATAAACTACACAGAATCATTCTGTGAAACTTCTTTCTGATCTGTGCATTCAGCTAACAGAGTTAAACCATACTTTTGATTGAGCAGATCTGAACACTCTTTCTGTAGAAAATGCAACTGGACATTTGGAGCGCTAAGAGAGTAGTAGTGGAAAAAGGAATATATTCAAATATAAACTACACAGAAGCATTCTGTGAAACTTCTTTCTGATCTGAGCATTCAGCTAACAGAGTTAAACCATACTTTTGATTGAGCAGTTTTGAAACACTCTTTCTGTAGAAAATGCAACTGGACATTCGTAGCGCTAAGTGGGTAATAGTGGAAAAAAGAGTATGTTCAAATATAAACTACACAGAAGCATTGTATGAAACTTCTTTCTGTTCTGTGCATTCAACTAACAGAGTTGAACCTTACTTTTGATTGAGCCTTTCTGAAACACTCTTTCTGTAGAAACTGCAATTGGACATTCTGAGCGCTAAGAGGCCTCTATTGGGAAAAATAATATCTTCAAATAAAAACTACACAGAAGCATTGTGTGAAACTTATTTCTTATATGTTCATTAAGCTAACAGAGTTATACCATACTTTGGATTGCGCAGTTCTGAAAACTCTTTCGGTAGAAAATGCAAGTGGACATTCGGAGCGCTAAGAGGGTAATAGTGGAAAAAGGAATATATTCAAATATAAACTACACAGTAGCATTCTGTGAAAATTCTTTCTGTTCTGTGCATTCAAATAACAGAGTTGAACCTTACTTTTGATTTAGCCGTTCTGAAACACTCTTTCTGTAGAAACTGCAATTGGACCTGCTAAGCGCTAAGAGGCCTACATTGGGAAAAAGAATATCTTCAAATAAAAACTACACAGATGCATTCTGTGAAACTTATTTCTGATCTGTAAATTCAGTTAACAGAGATAAAACAAATTTTTGATTGAGCAGTTATGAAACACTCTTTTTGTAGAAAATGCAAGTGGAGATACGGAGCGCTAATAGGGTAATAGTGGAAAAAGGAATGTCTTCAAATATAAACTACACAGAATCATTCGGTGAAACTTCTTTCTGATCTGTGCATTCAGATAACAGAGTTAAACCATACTTTTGATTGAGCAGATCTGAACACTCTTTCTGTAGAAAATGCAACTGGACATTTGGAGCGCTAAGAGCGTAGTAGTGGAAAAAGGAATATATTCAAATATAAACTACACAGAAGCATTCTGTTAAACTTCTTTCTGATCTGAGCATTCAGCTAACAGACTTAAACCATACTTTTGATTGAGCAGTTTTGAAACACTCTGTCTGTAGAAAATGCTACTGGACATTCGTAGCGCTAAGTGGGTAATATTGGAAAAAAGAATATGTTCAAATATAAACTACACAGAAGCATTCTGTGAAACTTCTTTCTGTTCTGTGCATTCAACTAACAGAGTTGAACCTTACTTTTGATTGAGCCGTTCTGAAACACTCTTTCTGTAGAAACTGCAATTGAACATTCTGAGCGCTAAGAGGAATATATTGGGAAAAAGAATGTCTACAAATAAAAACTACACAGATGAATTGTGTGAAACTTCTTTTTGTTCTGTTTGATCAACTAAAAGAGTTGAACCTTAGTTTTGATTGAGCCGTTCTGAAACACTCTTTCTGTAGAAAATGCAAGTGGAGATTCGGAGCGCTAAGAGGGTAATAGTGGAAAAAGGAATGTCTCCAAATATAAACTACACAGAATCATTCTGTGAAACTTCTTTCTGATCTGTGCATTCAGCTAACAGAGTTAAACCATACTTTTGATTGAGCAGATCTGAACACTCTTTCTGTAGAAAATGCAACTGGACATTTGGAGCGCAAAGAGAGTAGTAGTGGAAAAAGGAATATATTCAAATATAAACTACACAGAAGCATTCTGTGAAACTTCTTTCTGATCTGAGCATTCAGCTAACAGAGTTAAACCATACTTTTGATTGAGCAGTTTTGAAGCACTCTTTCTGTAGAAAATGCAACTGGACATTCGTAGCGCTAAGTGGGTAATAGTGGAAAAAAGAGTATGTTCAAATATAAACTACACAGAAGCATTGTATGAAACTTCTTTCTGTTCTGTGCATTCAACTAACAGAGTTGAACCTTACTTTTGATTGAGCCGTTCTGAAACACTCTTTCTGTAGAAACTGCAATTGGACATTCTGAGCGCTAATAGGCCTCTATTGGGAAAAATAATATCTTCAAATAAAAACTACACAGAAGCATTGTGTGAAACTTATTTCTGATATGTTCATTAAGCTAACAGAGTTATACCATACTTTTGATTGCGCAGTTCTGAAAACTCTTTCTGTAGAAAATGCAAGTGGACATTCGGAGCGCTAAGAGGGTAATAGTGGAAAAAGGAATATATTCAAATATAAACTACACAGTAGCATTCTGTGAAAATTCTTTCTGTTCTGTGCATTCAACTAACAGAGTTGAACCTTACTTTTGATTGAGCCGTTCTGAAACACTCTTTCTGTAGAAACTGCAATTCGACATGCTAAGCGCTAAGAGGCCTACATTGGGAAAAAGAATATCTTCAAAAAAAACTACACAGATGCATTCTGTGAAACTTATTTCTGATCTGTAAATTCAGTTAACAGAGATAAAACAAATTTTTGATTGAGCAGTTATGAAACACTCTTTTTGTAGAAAATGCAAGTGGAGATACGGAGCGCTAAGAGGGTAATAGTGGAAAAAGGAATGTCTTCAAATATAAACTACACAGAATCATTTGGTGAAACTTCTTTCTGATCTGTGCATTCAGCTAATAGTGTTAAACCATACTTTTGATTGAGCAGATCTGAACACTCTTTCTGTAGAAAATGCAACTGGACATTTGGAGCGCTAAGAGCGTAGTAGTGGAAAAAGGAATATATTCAAATATAAACTACACAGAAGCATTCTGTGAAACATCTTTCTGATCTGAGCATTCAGCTAACAGAGTTAAACCATACTTTTCACTGAGCAGTTTTGAAACACTCTGTCTGTAGAAAATGCCACTGGACATTCGTAGCGCTAAGTGGGTAATAGTGGAAAAAAGAATATGTTCAAATATAAACTACACAGAAGCATTCTGTGAAACTTCTTTCTGTTCTGTGCATTCAACTAACAGAGTTGAACCTTACTTTTGATTGAGCCGTTCTGAAACACTCTTTCTGTAGAAACTGCAATTGGACATTCTGAGCGCTAAGAGGAATATATTGGGAAAAAGAATGTCTACAAATAAAAACTACACAGATGAATTGTGTGAAACTTCTTTCTGTTCTGTTTGATCAACTAAAAGAGTTGAACCTTAGTTTTGATTGAGCCGTTCTGAAACACTCTTTCTGTAGAAAATGCAAGTGGAGATTCGGAGCACTAAGAGGGTAATAGTGGAAAAAGGAATGTCTCCAAATATAAACTACACAGAATCAATCGGTGAAACTTCTTTCTGATCTGTGCATTCAGCTAACAGAGTTAAACCATACTTTTGATTGAGCAGATCTGAACACTCTTTCTGTAGAAAATGCAACTGGACATTTGGAGCGCTAAGAGAGTAGTAGTGGAAAAAGGAATATATTCAAATATAAACTACACAGAAGCATTCTGTGAAACTTCTTTCTGATCTGAGCATTCAGCTAACAGAGTTAAACCATACTTTTGATTGAGCAGTATTGAAACACTCTGTCTGTAGAAAATGCAACTGGACATTCGTAGCGCTAAGTGGGTAATAGTGGAGAAAAGAATATGTTCAAATATAAACTACACAGAAGCATTGTATGAAACTTCTTTCTGTTCTGTGCATTCAACTAACAGAGTTGAACCTTACTTTTGATTGAGCCTTTCTGAAACACTCTTTCTGTAGAAACTGCAATTGGACATTCTGAGCGCTAAGAGGCCTCTATTGGGAAAAATAATATCTTCAAATAAAAACTACACAGAAGCATTGTGTGAAACTTATTTCTGATATGTTCATTAAGCTAACAGAGTTAAACCATACTTTTGATTGCGCAGTTCTGAACACTCTTTCTGTAGAAAATGCAAGTGGACATTCGGAGCGCTAAGAGGGTAATAGTGGAAAAAGGAATATATTCAAATATAAACTACACAGTAGCATTCTGTGAAAACTCTTACTGTTCTGTGCATTTAGATAACGGAGTTGAACCTTACTTTTGATTGAGCCGTTCTGAAACACTCTTTCTGTAGAAACTGCAATTGGACATGCTAAGCGCTAAGAGGCCTACATTGGGAAAAAGAATATCTTCAAATAAAAACTACACAGATGCATTCTGTGAAACTTATTTCTGATCTGAAAATTCAGTTAACAGAGATAAAACATATTTTTGATTGAGCAGTTATGAAACACTCTTTTTGTAGAAAATGCAAGTGGAGATTCGGAGTGCTAAGAGAGTAATAGTGGAGAAAGGAATGTCTTCAAATATAAACTACACAGAATCATTCGGTGAAACTTCTTTCTGATCTGTGCATTCAGCTAACAGTGTTAAACCATACTTTTGATTGAGCAGATCTGAACACTCTTTCTGTAGAAAATGCAACTGGACATTTGGAGCGCTAAGAGCGTAGTAGTGGAAAAAGGAATATATTCAAATATAAACTACACAGAAGAATTCTGTGAAACTTCTTTCTGATCTGAGCATTCAGCTAACAGAGTTAAACCATACTTTTCACTGAGCAGTTTTGAAACACTCTGTCTGTAGAAAATGCAACTGGACATTCGTAGCGCTAAGTGGGTCATAGTGGAAAAAGAATATGTTCAAATATAAACTACACAGAAGCATTGTATGAAACTTCTTTCTGTTCTGTGCATTCAACTAACAGAGTTGAACCTTACTTTTGATTGAGCCGTTCTGAAACACTCTTTCTGTAGAAACTGCAATTGGACATTCTGAGCGCTAAGAGGCCTATATTGGGAAAAAGAATGTCTACAAATAAAAACTACACAGAAGAATTGTGTGAAACTTCTTTCTGTTCTGTTTGTTCAACTAAAAGAGTTGAACCTTTGTTTTGATTGAGCCGTTCTGAAACAGTCTTTCTGTAGAAAATGCAAGTGGAGATTCGGAGCGCTAAGAGGGTAATAGTGGAAAAAGGAATGTCTCCAAATATAAACTACACAGAATCATTCTGTGAAACTTCTTTCTGATCTGTGCATTCAGCTAACAGTGTTAAACCATACTTCTGATTGAGCAGATCTGAACACTCTTTCTGTAGAAAATGCAACTGGACATTTGGAGCGCTAAGAGAGTAGTAGTGGAAAAAGGAATATATTCAAATATAAACTACACAGAAGCATTCTGTGAAACTTCTTTCTGATCTGAGCATTCAGCTAACAGATTTAAACCATACTTTTGATTGAGCAGTTTTGAAACACTCTGTCTGTAGAAAATGCAACTGGACATTCGTAGCGCTAAGTGGGTAATAGTGGAAAAAAGAGTATGTTCAAATATAAACTACACAGAAGCATTGTATGAAACTTCTTTCTGTTCTGTGCATTCAACTAACAGAGTTGAACCTTAGTTTTGATTGAGCCTTTCTGAAACATTCTTTCTGTAGAAACTGCAATTGGACATTCTGAGCGCTAAGAGGCCTCTATTGGGAAAAATAATATCTTCAAATAAAAACTACATAGAAGCATTGTGTGAAACTTATTTCTGATATGTTCATTAAGCTAACAGAGTTAAACCATACTTTTGATTGCGCAGTTCTGAACACTGTTTCTGTAGAAAATTCAAGTGGACATTCGGAGCGCTAAGAGGGTAATAGTGGAAAAAGGAATATATTCAAATATAAACTACACAGTAGCATTCTGTGAAAATTCTTTCTGTTCTGTGCATTCAACTAACAGAGTTGAACCTTACTTTTGATTGAGCCGTTCTGAAACACTCTTTCTGTAGAAACTGAAATTGGACATGCTAAGTGCTAAGAGGCCTACATTGGGAAAAAAATATCTTCAAATAAAAACTACACAGATGCATTCTGTGAAACTTATTTCTGATCTGTAAATTCAGTTAACAGAGATAAAACATATTTTTGATTGAGCAGTTATGAAACACTCTTCTTGTAGAAAATGCAAGTGGAGATTCGGAGCGCTAAGAGGGTAATAGTGGAAAAAGGAATGTCTTCAAATATAAACTACACAGAATCATTCGGTGAAACTTCTTTCTGATCTGTGCATTCAGCTAACAGAGTTAAACCATACTTTTGATTGAGCAGATCTGAACACTCTTTCTGTAGAAAATGCAACTGGACATTTGGATCGCTAAGAGCGTAGTAGTGGAAAAAGGAATATATTCAAATATAAACTACACAGAAGCATTCTGTGAAACTTCTTTCTGATCTGAGCATTCAGCTAACAGAGTTAAACCATACTTTTGATTGAGCAGTTTTGAAACACTCTGTCTGTAGAAAATGCAACTGGACATTCGTAGCGCTAAGTGGGTAATAGTGGAAAAAAGAATATGTTCAAATATAAACTACACAGAAGCATTGTATGAAACTCCTTTCTGTTCTGTGCATTCAACTAACAGAGTTGAACCTTACTTTTGATTGAGCCGTTCTGAAACACTCTTTCTGTAGAAACTGCAATTGGACATTCTGAGCGCTAAGAGGCCTATATTGGGAAAAAGAATGTCTACAAATAAAAACTACACAGAAGAATTTTGTGAAACTTCTTTCTGTTCTGTTTGTTCAAATAAAAGAGTTGAACCTTTGTTTTGATTGAGCCGTTCTGAAACACTCTTTCTGTAGAAAATGCAAGTGGAGATTCGGAGCGCAAAACGGTAATAGTGGAAAAAGGAATGTCTCCAAATATAAACTACACAGAATCATTCTGTGAAACTTCTTTCTGATCTGTGCATTCAGCTAACAGAGTTAAAAACATACTTTTGATTGAGCAGATCTGAACACTCTTTCTGTAGAAAATGCAACTGGACATTTGGAGCGCTAAGAGAGTAGTAGTGGAAAAAGGAATATATTCAAATATAAACTACACAGAAGCATTCTGTGAAACTTCTTTCTGATCTGAGCATTCAGCTAACAGAGTTAAACCATACTTTTGATTGAGCAGTTTTGATACACTCTGTCTGTAGAAAATGCAACTGGACATTCGTAGCGCTAAGTGGGTAATAGTGGAAAAAAGAATATGTTCAAATATAAACTACACAGAAGCATTCTGTGAAACTTCTTTCTGATCTGAGCATTCAGCTAATAGAGTTAAACCATACTTTTGATTGAGCTGTTTTGAAACACTCTGTCTGTAGAAAATGCAACTGGACATTCGTAGCGCTAAGTGGGTAATAGTGGAGAAAAGAATATGTTCATATATAAACTACACAGAAGCATTGTATGAAACTTCTTTCTGTTCTGTGCATTCAACTAACAGAGTTGAACCTTACTTTTGATTGAGCCGTTCTGAAACACTCTTTCTGTAGAAACTGCAATTGGACATTCTGAGCTCTAAGAGGCCTCTATTGGGAAAAATAATATCTTCAAATAAAAATTACACAGAAGCATTGTGTGAAACTTACTTCTGATATGTTCATTAAGCTAACAGAGTTAAACCATACTTTTGATTGCGCAGTTCTGAACACTCTTTCTGTAGAAAATGCAAGTGGACATTCGGAGCGCTAAGAGGGTAATAGTGGAAAAAGGAATATATTCAAATATAAACTACACAGTAGCATTCTGTGAAAATTCTTACTGTTCTGTGCATTCAGATAACGGAGTTGAACCTTACTTTTGATTGAGCCGTTCTGAAACACTTTTTCTGTAGAAACTGCAATTGGACATGCTAAGCGCTAAGAGGCCTACATTGGGAAAAAGAATATCTTCAAATAAAAACTACACAGATGCATTCTGTGAAACTTATTTCTGATCTGAAAATTCAGTTAACAGAGATAAAACATATTTTTGATTGAGCAGTTATGAAACACTCTTTTTGTAGAAAATGCAAGTGGAGATTCGGAGTGCTAAGAGGGTAATAGTGGAGAAAGGAATGTCTTCAAATATAAACTACACAGAATCATTCGGTGAAACTTCTTTCTGATCTGTGCATTCAGCTAACAGAGTTAAACCATACTTTTGATTGAGCAGATCTGAACACTCTTTCTGTAGAAAATGCAACTGGACATTTGGAGCGCTAAGGGCGTAGTAGTGGAAAAAGGAATATATTCAAATATAAACTACACAGAAGCATTCTGTGAAACATCTTTCTGATCTGAGCATTCAGCTAACAGAGTTAAACCATACTTTTCACTGAGCAGTTTTGAAACACTCTGTCTGTAGAAAATGCAACTGGACATTCGTAGCGCTAAGTGGGTAATAGTGGAAAAAGAATATGTTCAAATATAAACTACACAGAAGCATTGTATGAAACTTCTTTCTGTTCTGTGCATTCAACTAACAGAGTTGAACCTTACTTTTGATTGAGCCGTTCTGAAACGCTCTTTCTGTAGAAACTGCAATTGGACATTCTGAGCGCTAAGAGGCCTATATTGGGAAAAAGAATGTCTACAAATAAAAACTACACAGAAGAATTGTGTGAAACTTCTTTCTGTTCTGTTTGTTCAACTAAAAGAGTTGAACCTTTGTTTTGATTGAGCCGTTCTGAAACACTCTTTCTGTAGAAAATGCAAGTGGAGATTCGGAGCGCTAAGAGGGTAATAGTGGAAAAAGGAATGTCTCCAAATATAAACTACACAGAAACATTCTGTGAAACTTCTTTCTGATCTGTGCATTCAGCTAACAGTGTTAAACCATACTTTTGATTGAGCAGATCTGAACACTCTTTCTGTAGAAAATGCAACTGGACATTTGGAGCTCTAAGAGAGTAGTAGTGGAAAAAGGAATATATTCAAATATAAACTACACAGAAGCATTCTGTGAAACTTCTTTCTGATCTGAGCATTCAGCTAATAGAGTTAAACCATACTTTTGATTGAGCTGTTTTGAAACACTCTGTCTGTAGAAAATGCAACTGGACATTCGTAGCGCTAAGTGGGTAATAGTGGAGAAAAGAATATGTTCATATATAAACTACACAGAAGCATTGTATGAAACTTCTTTCTGTTCTGTGCATTCAACTAACAGAGTTGAACCTTACTTTTGATTGAGCCGTTCTGAAACACTCTTTCTGTAGAAACTGCAATTGGACATTCTGAGCTCTAAGAGGCCTCTATTGGGAAAAATAATATCTTCAAATAAAAATTACACAGAAGCATTGTGTGAAACTTACTTCTGATATGTTCATTAAGCTAACAGAGTTAAACCATACTTTTGATTGCGCAGTTCTGAACACTCTTTCTGTAGAAAATGCAAGTGGACATTCGGAGCGCTAAGAGGGTAATAGTGGAAAAAGGAATATATTCAAATATAAACTACACAGTAGCATTCTGTGAAAATTCTTACTGTTCTGTGCATTCAGATAACGGAGTTGAACCTTACTTTTGATTGAGCCGTTCTGAAACACTTTTTCTGTAGAAACTGCAATTGGACATGCTAAGCGCTAAGAGGCCTACATTGGGAAAAAGAATATCTTCAAATAAAAACTACACAGATGCATTCTGTGAAACTTATTTCTGATCTGAAAATTCAGTTAACAGAGATAAAACATATTTTTGATTGAGCAGTTATGAAACACTCTTTTTGTAGAAAATGCAAGTGGAGATTCGGAGTGCTAAGAGGGTAATAGTGGAGAAAGGAATGTCTTCAAATATAAACTACACAGAATCATTCGGTGAAACTTCTTTCTGATCTGTGCATTCAGCTAACAGAGTTAAACCATACTTTTGATTGAGCAGATCTGAACACTCTTTCTGTAGAAAATGCAACTGGACATTTGGAGCGCTAAGGGCGTAGTAGTGGAAAAAGGAATATATTCAAATATAAACTACACAGAAGCATTCTGTGAAACATCTTTCTGATCTGAGCATTCAGCTAACAGAGTTAAACCATACTTTTCACTGAGCAGTTTTGAAACACTCTGTCTGTAGAAAATGCAACTGGACATTCGTAGCGCTAAGTGGGTAATAGTGGAAAAAGAATATGTTCAAATATAAACTACACAGAAGCATTGTATGAAACTTCTTTCTGTTCTGTGCATTCAACTAACAGAGTTGAACCTTACTTTTGATTGAGCCGTTCTGAAACGCTCTTTCTGTAGAAACTGCAATTGGACATTCTGAGCGCTAAGAGGCCTATATTGGGAAAAAGAATGTCTACAAATAAAAACTACACAGAAGAATTGTGTGAAACTTCTTTCTGTTCTGTTTGTTCAACTAAAAGAGTTGAACCTTTGTTTTGATTGAGCCGTTCTGAAACACTCTTTCTGTAGAAAATGCAAGTGGAGATTCGGAGCGCTAAGAGGGTAATAGTGGAAAAAGGAATGTCTCCAAATATAAACTACACAGAATCATTCTGTGAAACTTCTTTCTGATCTGTGCATTCAGCTAACAGTGTTAAACCATACTTTTGATTGAGCAGATCTGAACACTCTTTCTGTAGAAAATGCAACTGGACATTTGGAGCGCTAAGAGAGTAGTAGTGGAAAAAGGAATATATTCAAATATATACTACACAGAAGCATTCTGTGAAACTTCTTTCTGATCTGAGCATTCAGCTAACAGATTTAAACCATACTTTTGATTGAGCAGTTTTGAAACACTCTGTCTGTAGAAAATGCAACTGGACATTCGTAGCGCTAAGTGGGTAATAGTGGAAAAAAGAGTATATTCAAATATAAACTACACAGAAGCATTGTATGAAACTTCTTTCTGTTCTGTGCATTCAACTAACAGAGTTGAACCTTAGTTTTGATTGAGCCTTTCTGAAACACTCTTTCTGTAGAAACTGCAATTGGACATTCTGAGCGCTAAGAGGCCTCTATTGGGAAAAATAATATCTTCAAATAAAAACTACACAGAAGCATTGTGTGAAACTTATTTCTGATATGTTCATTAAGCTAACAGAGTTAATCCATACTTTTGATTGCGCAGTTCTGAACACTCTTTCTGTAGAAAATGCAAGTGGACATTCGGAGCGCTAAGAGGGTAATAGTGGAAAAAGGAATATATTCAAATATAAACTACACAGTAGCATTCTGTGAAAACTCTTACTGTTCTGTGCATTCAGATAACGGAGTTGAACCTTACTTTTGATTGAGCCGTTCTGAAACACTCTTTCTGTAGAAACTGCAATTGGACATGCTAAGCGCTAAGAGGCCTACATTGGGAAAAAGAATATCTTCAAATAAAAACTACACAGATGCATTCTGTGAAACTTATTTCTGATCTGAAAATTCAGTTAACAGAGATAAAACATATTTTTGATTGAGCAGTTATGAAACACTCTTTTTGTAGAAAATGCAAGTGGAGATTCGGAGTGCTAAGAGGGTAATAGTGGAGAAAGGAATGTCTTCAAATATAAACTACACAGAATAATTCGGTGAAACTTCTTTCTGATCTGTGCATTCAGCTAACAGAGTTAAACCATACTTTTGATTGAGCAGATCTGAACACTCTTTCTGTAGAAAATGCAACTGGACATTTGGAGCGCTAAGAGCGTAGTAGTGGAAAAAGGAATATATTCAAATATAAACTACACAGAAGCATTCTGTGAAACTTCTTTCTGATCTGAGCATTCAGCTAACAGAGTTAAACCATACTTTTCACTGAGCAGTTTTGAAACACTCTGTCTGTAGAAAATGCAACTGGACATTCGTAGCGCTAAGTGGGTAATAGTGGAAAAAGAATATGTTCAAATATAAACTACACAGAAGCATTGTATGAAACTTCTTTCTGTTCTGTGCATTCAACTAACAGAGTTGAACCTTATTTTTGATTGAGCCGTTCTGAAACACTATTTCTGTAGAAACTGCAATTGGACATTCTGAGCGCTAAGAGGCCTATATTGGGAAAAAGAATGTCTACAAATAAAAACTACACAGAAGAATTGTGTGAAACTTCTTTCTGTTCTGTTTGTTCAACTAAAAGAGTTGAACCTTTGTTTTGATTGAGCCGTTCTGAAACACTCTTTCTGTAGAAAATGCAAGTGGAGATTCGGAGCGCTAAGAGGGTAATAGTGGAAAAAGGAATGTCTCCAAATATAAACTACACAGAATCATTCTGTGAAACTTCTTTCTGATCTGTGCATTCAGCTAACAGTGTTAAACCATACTTTTGATTGAGCAGATCTGAACACTCTTTCTGTAGAAAATGCAACTGGACATTTGGAGCGCTAAGAGAGTAGTAGTGGAAAAAGGAATATATTCAAATATAAACTACACAGAAGCATTCTGTGAAACTACTTTCTGATCTGAGCATTCAGCTAACAGATTTAAACCATACTTTTGATTGAGCAGTTTTGAAACACTCTGTCTGTAGAAAATGCAACTGGACATTCGTAGCGCTAAGTGGGTAATAGTGGAAAAAAGAGTATGTTCAAATATAAACTACACAGAAGCATTGTATGAAACTTCTTTCTGTTCTGTGCATTCAACTAACAGAGTTGAACCTTAGTTTTGATTGAGCCTTTCTGAAACACTCTTTCTGTAGAAACTGCAATTGGACATTCTGAGCGCTAAGAGGCCTCTATTGTGAAAAATAATATCTTCAAATAAAAACTACATAGAAGCATTGTGTGAAACTTATTTCTGATATGTTCATTAAGCTAACAGAGTTAAACCATACTTTTGATTGCGCAGTTCTGAACACTCTTTCTGTAGAAAATTCAAGTGGACATTCGGAGCGCTAAGAGGGTAATAGTGGAAAAAGGAATATATTCAAATATAAACTACACAGTAGCATTCTGTGAAAATTCTTTCTGTTCTGTGCATTCAACTAACAGAGTTGAACCTTACTTTTGATTGAGCCGTTCTGAAACACTCTTTCTGTAGAAACTGCAATTGGACATGCTAAGCGCTAAGAGGCCTACATTGGGAAAAAGAATATCTTCAAATAAAAACTACACAGATGCATTCTGTGAAACTTATTTCTGATCTGTAAATTCAGTTAACAGAGATAAAACATATTTTTGATTGAGCAGTTATGAAACACACTTTTTGTAGAAAATGCAAGTGGAGATTCGGAGCGCTAAGAGGGTAATAGTGGAAAAAGGAATGTCTTCAAATATAAACTACACAGAATCATTCGGTGAAACTTCTTTCTGATCTGTGCATTCAGTAAACAGAGTTAAACCATACTTTTGATTGAGCAGATCTGAACACTCTTTCTGTAGAAAATGCAACTGGACATTTGGAGCGCTAAGAGCGTAGTAGTGGAAAAAGGAAAATATTCAAATATAAACTACACAGAAGCATTCTGTGAAACTTCTTTCTGATCTGAGCATTCAGCTAACAGAGTTAAACCATACTTTTCACTGAGCAGTTTTGAAACACTCTGTCTGTAGAAAATGCAACTGGACATTCGTAGCGCTAAGTGGGTAATAGTGGAAAAAAGAATATGTTCAAATATAAACTACACAGAAGCATTGTATGAAACTTCTTTCTGTTCTGTGCATTCAACTAACAGAGTTGAACCTTACTTTTGATTGAGCCGTTCTGAAACACTCTTTCTGTAGAAACTGCAATTGGACATTCTGAGCGCTAAGAGGCCTATATTGGGAAAAAGAATGTCTACAAATAAAAACTACACAGAAGAATTGTGTGAAACTACTTTCTGTTCTCTTTGTTCAAATAAAAGAGTTGAAACTTTGTTTTGATTGAGCCGTTCTGAAACACTCTTTCTGTAGAAAATGCAAGTGGATATTCGGAGCGCTAAGAGGGTAATAGTGGAAAAAGGAATGTCTCCAAATATAAACTACACAGAATCATTCTGTGAAACTTCTTTCTGATCTGTGCATTCAGCTAACAGATTTAAACCATACTTTTGATTGAGCAGATCTGAACAATCTTTCTGTAGAAAATGCAACTGGACATTTGGAGCGCTAAGAGAGTAGTAGTGGAAAAAGGAATATATTCAAATATAAACTACACAGTAGCATTCTGTGAAAACTCTTTCTGTTCTGTGCATTCAGCTAACAGAGTTGAACCTTACTTTTGATTGAGCCGTTCTGAAACACTCTTTCTGTAGAAACTGCAATTGGACATGCTAAGCGCTAAGAGGCCTACATTGGGAAAAAGAATATCTTCAAATAAAAACTACACAAATGCATTCTGTGAAACTTATTTCTGATCTGTAAATTCAGTTAACAGAGATAAAACATATTTTTGATTGAGCAGTTGTGAAACACTCTTTTTTAGAAAATGCAAGTGGAGATTCGGAGCGCTAAGAGGGTAATAGTGGAAAAAGGAATGTCTTCAAATATAAACTACACAGAATCATTCGGTGAAACTTCTTTCTGATCTGTGCATTCAGCTGACAGAATTAAGCCATACTTTTGATTGAGCAGATCTGAACACTCTTTCTGTAGAAAATGCAACTGGACATTTGGAGCGCTAAGAGCGTAGTAGTGGAAAAAGGAATATATTCAAATATAAACTACACAGAAGCATTCTGTGAATCTTCTTTCTGTTCTGTGCATTCAACTAACAGAGTTGAACCTTACTTTTGATTGAGCCGTTCTGAAACACTCTTTCTGTAGAAACTGCAATTGGACATTCTGAGCGCTAAGAGGCCTATATTGCGAAAAAGAATGTCTACAAATAAAAACTACACAGAAGAATTGTGTGAAACTTCTTTCTGTTCTGTTTGTTCAACTAAAAGAGTTGAACCGTAGTTTTGATTGAGCCGTTCTGAAACACTCTTTCTGTAGAAAATGCAAGTGGAGATTCGGAGCGCTAAGAGGGTAATAGTGGAAAAAGGAATGTCTCCAAATATAAACTACACAGAATCATTCTGTGAAACTTCTTTCTGATCTGTGCATTCAGCTAACGGTGTTAAAACATACTTTTGATTGAGCAGATCTGAACACTCTTTCTGTAGAAAATGCAACTGGACATTTGGAGCTCTAAGAGAGTAGTAGTGGAAAAAGGAATATATTCAAATATAAACTACACAGAAGCATTCTGTGAAACTTCTTTCTGATCTGAGCATTCAGCTAATAGAGTTAAACCATACTTTTGATTGAGCAGTTTTGAAACACTCTGTCTGTAGAAAATGCAACTGGACATTCGTAGCGCTAAGTGGGTAATAGTGGAGAAAAGAATATGTTCATATATAAACTACACAGAAGCATTGTATGAAACTTCTTTCTGTTCTGTGCATTCAACTAACAGAGTTGAACCTTACTTTTGATTGAGCCGTTCTGAAACACTCTTTCTGTAGAAACTGCAATTGGACATTCTGAGCTCTAAGAGGCCTCTATTGGGAAAAATAATATCTTCAAATAAAAATTACACAGAAGCATTGTGTGAAACTTATTTCTGATATGTTCATTAAGCTAACAGAGTTAAACCATACTTTTGATTGCGCAGTTCTGAACACTCTTTCTGTAGAAAATGCAAGTGGACATTCGGAGCGCTAAGAGGGTAATAGTGGAAAAAGGAATATATTCAAATATAAACTACACAGTAGCATTCTGTGAAAACTCTTACTGTTCTGTGCATTCAGATAACGGAGTTGAACCTTACTTTTGATTGAGCCGTTCTGAAACACTCTTTCTGTAGAAACTGCAATTGGA